>NW_028077960.1:2505608-2617597 GCF_014824575.4 Sturnira hondurensis
GAAGTATTCCAAGTCATGAAATCCAAAGACCTACAGCCAAGATTGCTTTATCCAGCAAAGCTTTCATTTAGAATGGAAGGACAGATAAAGTGCTTCTCAGATAAGGTCAAGTTCAAGGAGTTCATCATCACCAAGCCCTTATTATATGAAATGCTAAAGGGACTTATATAAGAAAAAGAAGATGAAAAATATTAACAGTGAAAGGACAGCAAACACACAGTTATTAACAACCACACCTAAAACAAAAGCAAACCAAGAGGACAGCTAGATCAGGAGTGGAACCATAGAAATGAAGAACACATGGAGGGTTAGAAATAGGGGGGTGGGAGGAGGAGAAGGGGGGAGAAGGCACAGAAAATAGCATAGATGGTAGGTAGAAAATAGGGGGGAGGGCGAGAATAGTGGGGGAAATATAGAATCTAAAGAACTTGAGACACGTGGTTATAAACTAAGGAGGGGAGAATGGTGGGGGAGGGAGGGTGCGGGTGGAGGGGAATGAAGGGAGGGAATAGAACAACTGTAATGGTATAATCAATAGAAAAAAAAAAAAGTCACTGGTTGCATTCCTGTCAGGGTACATGCCTGGGTTGTGGGCCAGGTCCCCAGTAGGGGGCACGGGAGAGGCAACCACACATGGATGTTTCTCTTCCTCTTTCTCCTTCCCTTCCCCTCTCTCTAAAAATAAATAATTAAAATCTGTTTAAAAATGGTGAATTAGTGGGATTTTGATGTAACAGTGATTCAGCACTTAAAGATATTGATATTTGATACTCTAGTAAGGAAAATTAGCCTCATATTTAAGCTAGAAAGTCACTGGAATAACTATTTAGAAAAGAATCACAACTAACATGACTTTTTAGGTTTTGGTATGTATCCTAAGAATTGTATACAAATTAAAATGTCTGTGTACTTAGCCTAACACACTGAATAAAATCTCAATTATGAAGAAAAATGCATTCATCCTCATTAGTTATAAGAAATGTGTAAATTAAAAATAAGAGGCTACTACACACCTATCAGAACAAATTAAAAATACTGACAAAACCAAGTGTTGAAAGGATGTGGAGAAAGTAAGACTGTTATACATTTCTGCGGGGAGTGTACATTTGTACAGCTGTTCAGGAAGTCTATTTCACAGTATGTATTAAGCTGAACATATCCTATATTCTGGCAGTTCAACCCCTAACAATGTATACAAAAGAAAGTACATACATATGCTCATGAAATATAAGAATATTCACTGTGTCATTATTTCCAATAGTTCTAAGTGGGAATAACCCAAATGTACACCAACATAGAATTAGTAAGTACATTGAGTTACATCCATTGTATTCTATACTCTAAAGCAATAAAAATGAAGGAACTACTGCTATTCACAACAACCTCAAAGACTCTCATTAATATAGTCTTTAATGAAAGAAACCAGACACAGAAGACTATGTATAATATGATTCTATTTAGAAATATAACAGCGACAACAACTAACTATAGTGTTAGATGTTAAGACAACAGTTCCCTCCGGAGGGGGTGGGGAATGAATGACTGGGAAGGGGCATCCAAGGTGCTTCTGAAGTGTTATTAATGCTCTTTTAGCTTTTTATCTGGGTCATGATCATACAGATGTGCTCCCTTTGTGAAAATTCATCGAGTAGTACCAATACAATTTGTACACTTTTTCCTGGCTGTGCCACTCACATGTTCGACAGATAACCTAGGCTGGCTTCTGCTAGGGAGGTTCAGGAGACTCGGCTCTGCCACACGGGTCTGTCTTTCTCTAAATGCTAGCTCAGGCGGGCTCTCTTCATGACAGCAGAGGTGCAAAATGGGTGTGCCAATGTCCAAGTCCACTTCAAGTCTCTGCTTCCACCACGAATGCTAACATTCTGTTGGCCAAAGCAAGTCACATGGTGGCAGCTCGGAATGGGTGGGCAGGTTACTCCACTCGTGCACGGGGAAGGGTTTGGACACAAAGAGGACGATGAACGGGGCCGTCACCACAATCTACCACAGTGTTGGAGAATGAAAAAGGAAACTAATGACAAAACAGTAAAACACATACAAGAACTAAGAGAACTACAGGGTTCTCTGAGGTCACAGAAAAGGCTGTATTTCCTATTTTATCAGGTACTAAAATTATTCATGAGCCCTGGCTGGTGTAGCCCCGTGGGTTGAGCATGGGCCTGCAAACCAGGGGGTTGCTGGTTCGGCTCCCAGTCAGGGCACATGCCTGGGTTGTGGGCCAGGTCCCTGGTTGGGGGCACGTGGGAAGCAACCACACACTGATGTTTCTCTCCCTGACTTTCTCCTTGCTTCCATCTCTTTGAAAATAAATGAATAAAACCTTTAAGAAAATTTTCATGAAAAAATTCATGCATGGACATACCTTCTCACTTCCTAATGATAATCCTCTTATATATGATTCATTCTCAAAATTTTCACAGCTCCAGGAATAATGCCTTGTGTAAAACACTTGCAAAGCAAATCTTCAGCCAGAAATTACAACATAGTAATTTCTCCATTGTCCATTTTTATTTCAGGGTCCAAGAAAAGAAACAGACCCATGTAAGTCATATGCAACATGGGACTAAAACTGCAGCCAGGGCCCAGCAGCAGGGCCAGTCATGCTCCCTGATATCAGAGCACCAAGACCCATACTCCATGCTTGCCCCCCTGCCACCACCAGCGTGGATCAGCTAGAAAGGCCAAGCACTGGACAAAGCCAAGGTCAACCATCAGGTGTATTGGGGAAAGGAGACATGGGGCACCTCCAGGAGTGCCTCCCATGGGCAGCCACCTTGGCAGTTTGTTGGGGGTTCAGGAGGAGCAGGAAGTTCACGGGGCTCCTCCAGCAAAGATGAGCTCCAGAGCTGCTTGGATGTCCCCGCCAGTGGCCTGAAGGGCCCGCAGGCTCAGCTCGTCGTCGTGAATGCCCATGTCGCGCAGCTGCTGCAGCTGAGGCTGCCACTGGCTCTGCAGACAGACAGGACCAGGGAAAAGCTGTTAGGTGCGACCCTATGGAGACCCGCTCAGGTCTCTCCTGTGAGGGGCGGGGAAAGGGTGGGTTCCTTCTGCAAACTCTGACTTGAAGTTCCACACAACACAGGACGTCTAGTGAGACTGCAAGAGAGTCTCAGGGTTTAAAGAACAAATGAAAAGTTTATCCAGTAAAAAAAAAAGAGGAAATTCTAACAGGATCAAAGAAAAAGCACAAATGACCCAATGTCTAAAGTTCAAAAGATTACTTTCTTTCTCCTACTACACTTATAAACAGACATACACGTGCGCAGATGCGCACATATGCAAAAGGGGTGAGGAGGATAAGATTTCTCATTGTTTTGTTTCTTAGCATGCCAAAGAGCAAAGTCTTCCTCTCGTCCACTCTCAGCCCCTCCTGGATGATCAGTTCTGTTCTGAGAACACAAACACATATTCCTATACTTCTGCTTTCGTCATATTCCTCTTCGTATGGACACCCCCGCCCCCCCTGCTTTTTGTTTGTCTGTTTTTCCCTCTTCTGCTTTTTTAACGCTCCCAGTGTGTCCTGCACATCGCCCTATGTCAGGACTTCAAGAACATTTTAATAACCATAACAGGTTTTAACACCGTGGATGTCCTGAGGGGCACCATGACCCTGCGCCATTGGAACAGCACTGCAGTGACCGGCGCTGCACCAGTGTCCCCTCCTCACGCACACGTCTGCAGGACAGACCCTGACAGCTGGGACCCTGAGGAAGCACCTGGTGCGGGCCCTCTGTGCTGCATGTTCTGTACGTAGTCAGTCCACAGAGCCACCCTCAGGCACGTACAGCATGTCTCCCCAGAACAGATGCACTCCCTGACTCAAACCGAGAGTTCCCGAGGAACACCCTCTGCCAGCGCTATACATAGCTGCTGAGGAAAGCATTTTCCTGGGCCACTGCCGGCCCCTGAGGGGGCCCACACAACACTCTCCTAGGACTCACCTGGCATGTCCCTGTAGGAGCTGGAGGGCGTGCTCCGGGAAGAGGAGTCAGCCCCCGGGAGCGCTGTGCTGCCTGCCACCGAGTGCAAAACCAGGACAATGGCATTGACTAGGGCCGGGTGAGCAGGTACCAACCTGGAACAGGGCCAGCAAGAAAGCCAAGGATGAACGAGGAAGAAAGAGCACCCCTGCCATGACAAAAGTCTGGGTGGCCCTAGAAATGTCAAGCCCCCTGTGCCTGCCCTGGAATCCCTCAGTCTTCTGCACCCCCTTCCAGTGGGCTTCACCCTCCTCTGCTCTGCCCCTAGCAACAGTGGCAGCGCCCTGGCATCCACTGTAAGTGCTGCACCTCCCCTTGGCACAATGAGACAGGACAGCCCGGGGGGCTCAGGGGTCTGCCACTGCTTCCCAGGTCCCCCCTCTTCCCTTGGGGGGCAGTGGGGGGCCTTGTTTCTTCACTTGCAAAATAAGAGACAGAACCTCTGCTGTCCCATCTAGTTCGACAACAACAGGGAACTACACACCTGCTTCCTTCCCCGGCTTCACATCCTTCAAAGGATCCTTCATACCTACTGAATGACAGCTATTCTGAGCCCAGCCCACGAAGCCGCCTCCCTCAGACCCTGCTTCACCTCCACAGCAATACATGTTCCTGCCCTTGGGCTTGTCCTTCCTCACAGCACCCTGCTCTTTCTCACCTCCTGACATACTTGGGGTAGACTTGGGGGTAGTCAGGGACTGGGCTCCGAGAGCCGAATGCAGGGCAACAATTAGGCTCTGCCAGACTGGATGAGGAGAGATGGGGTACTCTTGAACAGATGGGTGTACTTACGTATCCAGCATGTTGGGGTCAGCAAAGACAGAGAAAAGGTCCTTGTCCTGGAGAACCCCTAAGGAGAATAGGACTCACCTCAGACCCTGCCAGATCCAAGAGGGAGGAGAGGTGTTAGGCCTCAGAGCAACAGGCTCAGCTGGGGCACAGGACCCCAGAGCGCCCATGTAGGAAGCGGGAGAAACGAAGCGCCCAGCAGCACACAGAGTGCCCTCCATCTCGCCCCCTGCTCGCCCCCTCACCCTGCAGTTAAGTCACGTACTGGTGCCAACACGCCAGCCTCCTCTTTTCCCCATTATCTCTGGGTTCTTCCCTGATCCATCCCTGATCCATCACATCACAGGTGCGCACCGAGTCTCCCCTGATAGCTGTGGTTTGGGCTAACCTGCCCTCGTCTGACATCCTCACAGTGTCATTTATGATGTCAGTTAGGCTGCGGGGCTGACAGCCCTAGGAGGGCTGGGTATGCGGAGTGCGTCTGGGTTCTCCCCTCCCCGCCACAGACCAGTGGTTCTTCAGAAGATGGTCAGAGTCTCTTCAGGTTTCTGACTGCCCTCTTCTGGCTTCTGCTCCTCCAACAACTGCCACTTCCTCAAGTTCAGCTCTGTACTTACCGAGAGCAATGGGGTCACTGCTCAGGCCTGGGGTGGCCACAATGATCTGATCCAGAGACTCCTTATTGCTCAGCATCTTAAAGACCTGAGGGAGAAACAGGGAGGGCTGAGCCCAATCCACTCAGCAGGTTCCCACACTCTGCTGAAATACTTGCCCCCTCTAAGTGCCTGCACACCCACCACCACAACGCAACAACAGCCCCAGGAATCAGAGGAACCTCTTTCTTCTCTGACATCGTGGCTGACTGGAGGGGACACAAACAACTTTTTTTAAAGGCAACATCACAGTAAACCTTCCATCTCTAGTCCTTCTCCCATCTACACTTCTAAAGTTCCCAAAATAACAGCTCTCATTACAAGCCAATAACAAGGTTTCTCTGGTCCCAAGAGTCCTTTCTAGTCTCCATACAATTATCCTTTCACAGTCATAGATATGGGGAAGTTTACAGCTGTATCAACTTTGCTTATCAACTCTCCTACAGAGAGACATGAGTGCATTTCCCAGGGAGGAAATCCAGGTGAGAGGCAGGGGGCAGGCAGCGCAGCCAAATTCCAAGACTGAGGCCCAGTGGAGACCACATGTGGACCCTTTGGCTGGGATCATATTCATTCTGTGAGGCCGATACCAGGAGAGGTCGTACCATCATCACTAGTTGGAAACCGACACTATGCAGCTGAGACAGCCTCTTTGGGGGAACACAGGCCTCTACTGAGACCCACAGACATGGCAAACCCTCCCCGAGGAACTCTTGGTAGCCATGGTAACGGGCTCCCAACTCCCAGTCTACACCACTCTCCAGCAGTCACTCTCCTGCAGGTCTGGCAAGTCCCAGGCAGGGAGCTGCACACACACACTCACCGCCTCCCTGTAGGAGGAGCTGCTGTGCAAGGCAGTGTGCAGCACTCGGAACTCCCGCAGGGCGGCCACTTTGTCCACAGGTTCTGTGGACAAGACACAACAGTTACCCCGCAGCCCAGGCCCTGCCCGTGCTGCAGACACAGAACATCATTTCATCATGTGGCCAGGTGCCGCTCGTCTGCAGGTCTCCTCCTTTGTCCCCCCACTGAGAATTGCGTGCCCATTCAGAAAAACACACTTACAACACAGAAATGAAAACTGCACTCTTTTAAGCATCTCCAGGCTACCAAAGATCATCAAAGCCAAGTTCCAGCCGAGAGGAGTCTTATCACATGAAAGACATTGCTCTGATCAACATCCCACTGCAGGAATTCTAGACTTCACATTTGAAAAGGAGGAAGGTATAAACAAGTCAGTAGATTCTGACACAGTGATTTAAAGTATTAAGTGCTGCAAGCCATCCAAACAATACGGAGGTAAGCTGGTACAACATGTTAAGAGAAAAAAAACAAAGTTGTATGTGCAACTCTAATTAAACCACATAAAATGTGTCAGTGTGCATGTGGTCCAAGGTAGGGGGGGCACAAAGAAAAGAACAGCAGTTAGCAGGGTGACATGATTCGGGGTAATTGTTTCCTCTCTGATATTTTCTTTCAGAAACTTTCTTTCTAAAGTTTCCAAAATAACAGCTCTCACTACAAGCCAATAACAAAAGTTTCTTTATCCCAAGAGTCCTTTCTAGTCTCCATATAATTATCATTTCACAGTCATAGATATGGGGAAGTTTACAGCTGTATCAACTTTGCTTATCAACTCTCCTACAGAGAGACATGAGTGCATTTCCCAGGGAGGAAATCCAGGTGAGAGGCAGGGGGCAGGCAGTGCAGCCAAATTCCAAGACTGAGGCCCAGTGGAGACCACATGTGGACCCTTTGGCTGGGATCATATTCATTCTGTGAGGCCGATACCAGGAGAGGTCGTACCATCATCACTAGTTGGAAACCGACACTATGCAGNCGCCAGCTCCCCGCAGCGTTCCTGCCACTCCAGTGTCAGCATGCACACTCACACTCACACTCACCCAGACCTGCACGCTCCCCGCAAGGACAGCCCGGGACCGCAGCGCGCCGAGCCCGTGCCACACACTCTGCACCCAACCCGCGGACCCGCGGACCCGCGCTCTGCCCGCTGTGCGGCGCCACCCACCTTTCCAGACAGCAGAGACGCGGGGTCCGCTCCTCGGGTGGCCGTGGGTGTGGACGGCCGCCCAGAGCAGCAGCAGTAGCAGCTACAGCGGGAGCCGTGGCCGAGGCCGCCGGCGGGGACGCGGGAGGGCAGGGCGCCGAGGGCGGTGCATCCGGGCAGAGGCGAGCAGAGCTGCCCAGACTGAGCCAGCACCAGAGCACAGGCTGATACCAGCAAGAGGCGGAGTCAAACGCATGACCCCACCCCGCCCCTCCCCCGCCCCCTCAGCCTCTCTCGCCTCCGGGCTACCCCAGGGGGGGCGCAGCGCCCACCGCCCGGGGGACCTTTGCCACCTGCTCCCGGGCACTTCCACGGGAGAACCCCGGCGGACGGGACAAGACAGGCTTGCGGTCCTCTCTGATACAGCGGTGGTCCCTGTCCCCTCTCAGGGCCTCGGATCCACTCCCCCAGCCCGTGAAAGGGTTGGCCTGGAAGTCGGAGAGGACCTCTCGGGGGCACACACTTCTACGTGTGTACGCCAGGTACCTCGCCAATGGCCGGCTCAGTGGTTCGGACCTGGAAGGCTGTGCTTCTCCAGGGTAGGCTGGCCTGAGTGCACAGGGCTCCCTCTGAGCTGACAGCTTCTTCCCAAGGTGGGTGAGTGGCAGAGCTGCGGTGAACTGTGGGGAGCTCTCAGCGCCCCATCATTGCTCTGCTGTGAGAAGGTGGAATTTTCATCTTGGCGGGGCTCCCGCCCCTCCCTTCTTCCCTCTTCTCCCCCTTCCCCAGCCAGCAGCCTTCTGGGCTGCCTCCCTGCAGCCAGCTGGTGTGTGCTCAGAAAATCCAAACTCATTTCCATGTGAGTGCAGGGGGATGTAGTCAAGAAGGCCCCTTACCCAAGCAGAAAAAGAGGGAGCATCCTTCGTGCTTAGGACTAACTGTGAGGAAGCAGAGTCAGACAAACTCCAGGGGATCTCTGCTCACCAGCTACCTAGGGCTGGGCCACTTAAGGCAGCCTGCAGAGTCCAGGCCCAGTCTCTGTGCAGTCACCTACGCAGACAACTCACCCATGAGCTGTGCCCAGAGTAGGGCAACCCTCCACTTTGGCTTGTGCCTGAGGGAGCCATGGATGGGAAACCCACTTACCCAGGTGGACTGCACTGGGAGGAGCGGTGGCGTGGAGCAGGCAGCAGAGATCCACGCGAGCCTCCAGGACCCCCACCTAGCTGAACCTGATTCACACACTGTGGATACCAGCTACACAGGGAGCAGGCTGCCCTGGCCCTAACCACAGCCCCAGCCCTCTGTCCTGCTCTACAGCCAGAAATGTATTGTTACCAGGAAGTTTTGCTTTACCATTCCAAATTTTGTTTCCAGCTATCCCCTCCATCTTCCCTAAGAGCCCCAAGATACCTCAACAGGCCAAAAGGTGAAACCAAGATGCCTCCAGAGACAGTGCAGGGCTAGGTTCCCGGTGGACTACTCGGGTCCAATAACTTTATAATGCCCAGAGGCACACTGCCCCAGGGGTGGGGGGGACGGCTATGGACCATCTGAGAGCCCCTCCCCCACTGTAACCACACCTGTGGCCCCAAGGTCAGCAGCATTTCCTGGGCCAGGCTGGCCTCCAAGACTCACACTCAGTTTCAAGCCCAGGGCCTCATCGGCTGTGCTGTTTGACCCTCGGTGTCTGCCTTCTCTGCAAAGGCAAGCAAATTAAAAAATTGCTTGTCCCTGCTTTTGAGAACTGAGAATTTAGAATCAATGGTAACACAGCCCATGTGCACAGCAATTCGCAACACAAAAGCCACTTCCACCTCTATTCTCCCCCTCAGTGAGAGAGCATAACCGCATGTTTAAAGAAGGAAAGAGACACAGGCGGTGAGGAGCCTGCTCAAGGTCAGCTAGCGGAGCCATGAGGGAAACCCAGGCTTTCTGACTCCAACGGCAATAGCTAACACTGAGGTCACTATGTTCTGTGCGTGTTTCTTAGTCTCACTTTATTTCACCTTCACAATCATATGAAGTAGGTGCTAGTATTTGGCTCCTTTTACAAACGGGGAAATCGAGGAACAGAGAAGATATGGGATATCCCCAAGGTCGCAGTTAAAGAAAAGCTGGGATTAAAGCTCCGGTAATCTCTCTGGGGCCGACCCCCTTATCTTCTACATCATAATGCTCTGAATGCAACCCACCCTCCCGCTGCTGCCTGCTGTGTTGTTAGGCTGGAGTCTGGGTCCGCACAACCCTCCGAAGGCCCAGGCAGGGCCCGGGTTACCAGATGCTGGGCAGGAGGGCCGACCAGGGGCTAGGCTCAGCCTCCCAAGCAACAAAGCAGCAGATAGAAACTGGGGCAGATGCCAGGGGCATTTTTTTTTCCAGGCTGGGGTGGGGGTAACGGGGTAGTGCTAAAGACCATCCCATGTCATATCCCTGGGTGGGCCTCTGGCTGGGCTCCTCCATGGCCAGCTCAGCACCTGCTTCACCACCAATGGGCATCCCCAAGCCAACCAATCTAGGGGCAAAGGGCCAAGGCCAGATGGCATCCCACTCTTACTTGGCTCCAGGCGGCCAGGGGAAGTGAGAACCAGGCCCATCATGATTTGGGTAGTAGCTCTAGAGAGGGAGAGGGTAGCTAGAACATGGGCACAGAGGACAGCAGGTAGGCCTCTCTGGACCAGTGTTTGTGTGTGGTCTCCCTGCCTGCCACATAGGAGGCCACTGCTGGGTCCTGGGCCAGGACCAAGGACAGAAGCACACTCCCCACCCCCAGACAATGATAGGAAATGGACCAGCAAAGGGGAGCAACAGATGTAGATGCTGACAGGCCTGAGGGGGAGGCACATTCCTGCCCACCCCTTCCTCAAAATTCCACAATGGGGAAGTAGAGGGAGGCGATCAGGAGAAAAAAATGGTGTCGGAGCTCCTAACTAGGGAAAGATGCCGTGATGGGGTCTTCCCTGCAGGGCAGCTAAGGTACAGCCAAATCCAAGACGACTCCATGGGAAATCAGAGACACACACACAGCAACCCTGAGGTCCATAGGCCCCAAGGAGCAGAGACCCCAGGAGCTCTGCTCAGCCTTCCAAGCAAAGCCTTCCGGGCCCTACTCAGAGGGTCCTCCACTCTCCAAGCTCCCTCTGACCCCTTCCTCAGCCCTGATTCCATGGCTACACTTGCTCTTCAAAGGAGTAACCAAACCCTCACAAGAGGCCTGTGGGAGGTTAAGGATGGAGGTATGGGAACCCAAGCCCACAACAGCCCTTCCTGCTAGACCCATCCATCCCTGCTGAGTCCTCAGAACTTGGTGCCTACCCAGGCCTGCCAGCTACTACCAACAGCAACTCCTACTGCCCCATCCCAACCCCACTGCCGGGGGGCAGAGACCAGGGAGACACTAATGGTGAAACAGGTGGGGTGGGGCTGGGAGCCCTGGGCGGGCACACACCCTGTCCACCGGGCAGTTGCTACTCCCCTACAGTGCCCTGGGGCCATGGGAAGTCTACCCAGTGTGACATGGTCTGATTTTTTCAAGAGAGGCTGAAAGTTGAGGTTTTGTTGAAACTCCTTGTTTGAAAATATTGGTAATTCAGAAGATGTCTGTGGCTAAAGGCCACATCTGGGAATCCCACCTCACTGAGTGCTGGCCATGTGCAGGCATGGCAATCTCACAGGCCTGAGCGTGGCCACGACGACCTGAGCTACCACTGCTCTTGGCCTGACTTGTAGAAGACCATATAAGGGGTTTAGGGTTGAACCAGGCAAGCTGCACAGGGGAAACCTTTGTGGACAAAAAAGGGGCCACACACTAAACTTTTGACAAGCTCAGGAGAGGCCTGCACGGTGGGCCTGACAAACTCAGAGACCAAAGTAACCCAGCAGGACGGTCTGAAGGTAAAAATGCCTAACCGAACGTGGGTCATGGCCAGCAGTCGCATCCTAGGCCTGTAGCTTCCTGGGCCCAAGTCAGTGTTCACAGTAAGTGAGCCTGTCCATTGTCTTTTTGCATCAAAGATAACATACCTTTGAAAGGTCAGAATAATCCTTTCCCAGACCCCTCAGGGCACAACCAGGCTGACACCAGAGCACTGAGACCACAGAACCCTCACTGTTAGCTTGTTTCCCTGAATACCACCCGTATGTGCTGTAAATGTTATTAACTACCTTGTACTCACCAATGTAAAAGAAGTATGTGTCTCTCCATCATACTTTTGATCTAATCCCAGAGATTTCCCCCTGCCCCCTTAACCTACCACCAGTGGAGTTCATGTAACCCCACCCTTACGTCTCCTCCTTTGACTCTAATGCATAAAATAAGCTGCACAAACTCGACCCTCCAGGGCACTTTCTCAATCCGTTAAGGTTTTGCTTCCTGGCAATTGTCATCCATTTGGTTCAAATAAATTGCCAAAAATTCTCTACAGGTTTGGACAGTTATGTTGACACCCTCCTTGACCTGCAAAGGCCTCGTACCTCATCTCACCCTTCCCTGGGTGCTCTGCCCAGCCCCGAACCCCTGCCAGGCTGTTCCCCCATGTGCCTGCCACTCCCCACCTATCCAAGTCTGCCTCTTCCTTCCAGGCCAGCGCAGCCCACCCTCAACAGAGAACTTCTCAGAACTGCCACCTCTCTTCTCGGCCCTGAGGGTCAACACTCCCTGCAGCATCCCATTCCTGCATCTCTGCTCTCTGTCCTAGTCACTCCAGATGCATTTTTATTTAATTGGCCCTACCGTAAACTGCTAAAATCAGAGTCTGGGCAGCCAAGTTGGGAGACAAAAAGTAAAAACCCACTTGAGGATATTCAGTGATGGACAGAAGACTGGCAGAGAAGAGACAGACCTTCTCTCATTCCATCAAGACACTCAGCTCACCTAAAAATATAACAGGTCCACTCATGGCTTCCAGCATCCTTACACCTCAAATTCTACCCACATGGCATAGAGCTTGTCATAGGAGCGCCACCTGCTGGCCACTCCATGCAGGGTGACAACTGAACAGAGTAGAGATATACTTTGTATACACTCCCCAAGCCCTTCTGGAGACAAACTCCTCCTCCACCCCACCCCTTCTCCTAAACCCATCTTGGAGCCTCCATTCTCAGTGCCCAGGGCCTGAGGCAGAGCAGGATCTCTTGGGAGCCATGTGGAATCCATCTAGACTAACAGTCTCCTGAATAGATATGGCCAGGAGGCCAAAGACAAAGTCCCAGCTCGGCCACTGACCCAAGTTAAGCAAAGCCCTGCCCTCAGCCCAGGCCTCCATTTCTTTGTTTACAAAAAGCTAAAATAGCAGTTCTCCTATCTAGACCAGAGACAGACAAAGCTTTCTTTCTACCCTCTGTACTGCCTTCTGGTTCGTAGGTTGAAATCTGCTTTAAAAACTACCTCTGCAGGAACCTCCCATCTCTGATGTGATCTTGGGGCCTGCTGGGGCCACCGGAAGAAAAGAAATGCATTCGGACATACAGTCTCCCACAGTTTGCTTTCTTTCATGGATATGGTGATCCAAGAAGCCCAGTTCTTCAGATTAGAACTCTCAGAGGTCGTTCAGTCCAACCTGGGAGCCACTAACGACAGCCTTTATGGCAGTCATGCAGCCTCTGCTTACTTACCTCCAGTGATGATGAGCTCACTCCTTCAGCAGCCTTGCCTGTCTTGTTTACCTGACACACATCCTTTTCTGCAGAGGAAGACACCCTCCCCCACACTGGCCCTAAATCTGTCCTCCAAGGCCACACAGACCATACCTAATCTCTCTTTCTGGAATGGAGTCCTTCAGAGATTTCAACACAGCAGCCATGCCCTTCTAAATCTACTTTTCCAGGGTGAATAACCCCAGGTCCAACGAGGTACTCGTGGGGCTTTGTGTGGTCTCTCTAACCCTGGCTGATTTCTAGGACACCAGTCAGTCATTTACCAAAGTTCCACTGAGACACTCCTAGGTGCTAGGCAATCTGGTCCACATCTACCTCCTCCAGAGATCTAGTGTCCGATCAGGATGCACAGCAGGAGGGAGGCTGAGCAGTAAGAGGGCTGGAAAGACTGACTTCTTTGCTCCTGATTACAATCCCTCCAAAGGCACTGCCTTATTGAGCTGAGCTACCAACCAGGCTGTTAAATCCTGTTGATCTGAGCTCAGGGGAATCCTTGGGCCAAGTCCCAGGCAGGAGTAGCTTTCTGGGACACCGGCTGAGAAAGACTGAATTTGAATCTGAGCCCAGAAGAAATGATACCCCATCCTCCATGAGAGCAAATGCCATTCTGGGCCCCACCACAGGACCCTAGGTTACCCTTGTTTCTATCCCTCCTGTTTGGGTCACCTCGTTGTCAGGATCCTCACTCCGGCAGTCCTCCACAGCATTCACCAGGCCAGCTCTGTATGCACTAGCACCTCTGATACAGAAGTTGTCAATATCTACTTGTACAAACTGAGAAAAATTCCAACAGAACTGAGGCTCTAAGAGGTTAGGGTATCTGTGGAACAGACTGTAACAGGGTGTAGGCAAGGGGGCCCCAAGTGGGGATTTATAATGGGGTCCAGGACTCAGGGTGTCCAGGAAATACTAGAAAAATAAATATGTATGGGATGTCCTCACCCCCACAGGTCTGAGCCGGTGGATGGGACACATGGAACAGGGCCATTGAGAGCTGTTTTGTATAAGTTTTGCAGATAACCTTTGGCATGGTCATTTAACATATCTATAACCTTTAACTGGTTTCAGAGATATGTTAAATAGCTGTGGCCATGCTGTGAGCCAGGGGGATGGAAGTGACTTCCACCCAAGAAGTAACTGGGAGGCAAGGCCCCTGGTTACAGCACCTGTGTGAGAGCTTGGAGATGACTGGCTCCACGCCATGGGGCCACAGCTGCCCGGACTCACTATGGCAGCCCAGTAAAGCTGGAAGGATATGAGAGTGCTGGCAGGTGTGACTGATTGTGGCAGGAGTTGGAAATGGGGCTGCAGAGGAAGATCCAGCGCGGGGGATTTAAACCCAGGCACAGCAACCACGCCAGTAGGACCACGAGGCTCTGGAGGAGTTGGGACCACATACGTGGCTGTGGCAGAAGGGCATCACTACTAGGCCTGGGCCAAGGTTGAGACCATGATGCTTTGGGGTGCTCCCTTTTGCCACATGGCTTAGGAAGCAGGAGAGACTTTGCCTGGAAGAAAAGGGGTGAAAGGACTCTTGCTGGTGGGCCACGAGAAAGTGCCGCATGGCTTTGTATTAACTGGAGATTGTGGTGGCAACACAGCTGATGGTCGAAGCCCGAATCCTGGACTTCCTCTTCTTTTCCTGAGATAACAGTACCCTGGACTGGGCAAAGGGAGAAGGAAGGACTGTGCATTTGTGGGTATTCTTAAAAACTTTAGTATTTTAATGAAGACATTAAGTCATTACTCTAAGTCTGTATAACTTTTAAATAAATAATTCCTGTCCTTTTCACCAATCTCTGGCATTGAGAGACATCTCTCCTCTGGCGGCAGGCAAAGCGAACCTAGTATGGGGGTAACCCCCAGAGGAAAGGGGGGGCCCTTTCAGTAATAGTACATCATTCACCACCACCCCGGGGTCTGTTCTGTAACAAGGTCGTAACTTTGGCGGGTCTGACTTAGAAGCGGATTCTTCTTCCAGATTCAAGCTGCCACTTCCAAGATGGATGAGCGGTGAGCAGACCCTTCACCCCTTTGTGTGGCATCCAGGACTGCCAGCCAGCAACAAGGCCTCAGGTGGGGACACTGATGGGACAGCGCCAATACAATCCCATCCAATCCCTGGAAAGGCCAGTTTCCCAGCACAGTCACGTCCTTTTAACGGGAAGCACTTATCTGTAAATGAAGATAATATCTACTTCTCAGGATTAACTGAGCTAGCGTATGTGAGTGCCTAGCTCAGCGGCTGGCACAGAGAAAGTACTTGATAAATGAGCACTACTGTACGGCATTGCTGTTAGCCACTTTTGCCAAAGTAGAGCAGGGCAGTGCCTGGGTCTCTGCAGAAGTATTTCAAGCATGGAGGAAGCTCAATCCTGTTACCTGCAACTGCAGAGCCTACAGGAGCCAGAGAGGGGCAGGTCCAAGGAAATGAGGGGCACAGCCAATATGACCTAACTCCAGCCCAGGGCCAGAGGGGGCTTGGAAAGGATGGGTAAACAGACAGAGGGAGGCCCAAATAACTCCCGCTGCATACAACATCCTCACCAAACATTTACTGCCAAGGCCTGTGGCACGGGCAATAAAAGGCCACCTCAGGGAAAGCTCAGAAAGCTTGGTCTGGGGCCCAGGCCAGATGGGGCTGAGAAGAAGAGCAGAACCGGGCCCATGTGCCCAACAAGCTGTGCCAGCCCAGCCAAATCTGAGTTATATTAGGAGAAGAGATCTGTTCAGAAAACTCACCCATCTCCACATATCTGCATATTCTATTTCAGGGTCTCTTCCTTTCCCTCCACCCCTTAGCTTCCTAGAAAAGTTCTCGTGATCCATTCCAACTTCACCTCTGCTGAACTGCAAAAGCTCACTCAGTCCCCTCCCCACTCCAACCACCCTCTCGCCAGCAAGCTTCTCCAGAGTTCTCGGCCCTCCCTGCCTCCACTGCCCCCACCTATTCAGGCCTCAACCCCTGCAATTGGGCTCTGGTTCCATTGTAGCATCTCCCCAAGGTCACCATGGCTCAAAGTCAGCAAGTCCAAGGTTAGCCCTTTTGTTACTAGGTTTCACTGTGGCATCTCACACCACTGAGCAAGCCTTCTCTTTCCAGTTCCTTCCACTCCATCAGCTTAGATGACTCCTGCTCTGACCTTCCCAGAAGCAGCAGATCCGGCCCTCTTCCATGTCCATCAGTCACCATTTCCTATAAAGTCTAGTACCTTAGTGGGTGTGCCTTTTCCTTTTCCCTGAAAAGTTTAATTCCCTGCTCATATGACACAGGCCCACTCAGCTTAAAATTCCCTGACCGTTATCTCCATCCCAGAAACATCTGTCTACAAGACACCCCCACACGGCTGTTCCATAGCACTCTGGGCGCAGTCTGCAGAAACCTGGACTTGCACTCCTAATTCCGGCCCCACTCCCTTGTTCTTGCTGCACCCCCATCTACACACCCCAACGCTGCCTGCCTCCCGCCCGCTCCCTCCCTCCGCTCCTCTCTCCCATCCAGTCTGCCGTTCCATCTCACACCCCTCCCTCCTCCCAGCTCCCGGCTGCAGCTCTAGTCCAGGCCCTACCATGCTGCATCTGCAGGCAGCGAGCCTCCCAGCTGGTCTCCCACTCCCAGCCTCACTTCCCGCAAATCCGGCCTCTACAGAGCTGTCAGAGCATCTCACACACACGTCTGGTCCCCCACTGCAGTGCTTTTTGCCCTGAAGACTAAGCCCAAGCTCTTCGGAGATCAGACCCTGCACCTCCTCCTGTTCCTCCACACTCAGAAGAAACAGGCAGCAGTGGGAAGGATTCTGGCTTTAGCCTAAGACAGACCTGAGTTTCTAAAGCCGACTTGTCCACTGCTTAACCATGAGACTGTGGACAGATGATCTCACCTCTCAACTTCAGTGTCCCCACTCAATAAACGGAGCTAACAATACCACACTAACCCTCCCAAAATGTAATATCGCTAATTCCTAGTCTCTGTCCACCCACTACTCTCTTCTCTTCCCACACTGCCAGGTCAGCCCACCATCAGTTCTTCAAGGGATCATAACTCCCCACTGGTCTCCCTCCCTTGAGCTTGGCCCACCCCCCCTCTATTCACACACAGCCATCAGTATCCTCTCCAAAGTGCAAACCAGATTCTCGCCCCCAATTCAAATTCTTGTGACTTCCCACTGTCCCCAGGGTAAGTCTGAACTCCTTCCGTGGCTTAAAATGATCTCCGCCTGCCTCCAAACCAGCCCTGCCACACAGGGCTACGGGAGCTGTGCTCTCCCTGTGGCCAGGCCACTCAGTGCATACTCCTTCCTGCCCAACTCCTTCTCACCCTTCAGGTCTCAGCTTAGATGCCACTTTGTTCAAGAAATTCTCCCTCCCACACACAGCCCCTTACCCAAATTAGCTCCCCTACCTATGCGTCCCATGCCCACTGGACCAGCCCGGCCAGTTCTCATCAAGCATTAGCGTAATATGTGTTGTCTGTCTCAACACAGATATGGTCCTGGGAGAGCAGGAATCCTTTTCAAACTAGGCACAGAGCAGAGGTTGAGGGTTTGTTGAAAGGGTGAAAGGTACAATGGTGTGGAAAAGGTCCTTGGTCCATGGAAAGCCCAGGCACAAGGTGGGGCACTTATCAGACGCAACATATTTGAAACATGGCCACAGGAAGCAATGCCAACTTGCCAAGACCCGGGAGGAAAGAGCTGACTAAGAAGGATGAAGGAAATCGTGGGGATGGCTCAATTCTGGGAAGCAGTGTAACTGGTATTTGGGGGTCAGTTCCAGGGACAAAGCACAGTAACCCAATTGTTCCACAGCATAATAGGACAAGGAGTGAAGGGGTCCCGCCCAATGCCTTTGAAGGCAGACCTTGGGGGGACGGGACAAGTTGCCACAGAAGGGAAACCGGCTCTAGGCCGGCTGTATCACGGGGACAAGAAGGGCTGTGTCAGCCCCGTTTGACCAAGGCAGGCCCGTAAGGATGGAACTGGCCTTTGTTTCCACCACAAACAAGCCAGGGACATGGGGTTCAAAGACAGGGCTTCCTGTCTGCCCTAACCACAAGACGTAGCCGGGCTCTAGGCAGCTCACTGAGGCACAAACAGGTCTGGCCCCAAGAAGCCTGGCGGGTTCAGTCTGAGTCTTCTCAGCGAATGCAAACACCTCTCAGGATTAGTTCTAGGATTGAGAGAAAAATGTAGAGACTTCACATTTTCTGGAGGAAGGAAAAAATACTATGCTGTTTGGACTAGTGGATGCATTTCTGGACCAGTGGATGCATTTCTGGACTAGTGGCCCTAAGTATCTTCCTTTAGGACTATCATTGACGAGCTGGAGGTCATCCAGAGAGAAGAGATGTGCTGCGGACCAAAACTGGAGGTCAAGGAGAAAGTAAATCACACTAGTCTCCTTAATTGAAGCTGTGCTAGTGAAGCAGAGGCAGCAGGCATGCTCTGTGTGCTCCCTCAGCGTTCAAGGTTGAGAAACAAAGCACAGAATGGATAGTCCTAACAAGTAGCAAACTTTTTGTCTTAACAAGAAGCTGAATGACCATGATTGCGATGCTGTGAATGCAACAAACACCTCCCAAAGGCATAGGATTGGGGCAGACCTCTCATCAATTTTCAACGGAAACACGATGTGAAGGAAAGTATTTCCTCCTGACAAAGTACTCAAAGCACACACAACTCACTTGTTTAACGTGGACATGTCTGCGGTGCAGCAGGGAACTCCACGCCAAGGGGGACGGGAGCTCAGACAGACGGAGCAGTGGCTTGGGGTTGGTGCCCTCCCTTCACTATGGGGGCCAAGACCCATGCCTGTTGGTGTCGTTTAGTCATGCTATTTAGCTGCTCTTGTACCTGCGCTTTCAGGACAGAGAAGAGGGCCCTGCCTCCTGGCACAGCTCTGAGGCCTGGACTCTGGCATCATTACAGAATAGGCATCAAATGTCAGCCGAGACCAGCTTGGGGGAAGGACAAGGAATCATCTGAAAGCCTCTGGGAGACAAAGTATGTGGACAGTAGGCTGCCCCCACCTACTCCTCTCAAAGTCCACCCGGCCACTCCTCTGACTGTAGTTGTCTAAGACGCACAACCTCCTCGGGCCACAGCAGCAACACAGCAGTTACTCTGGAGATTGGGCAGCAGCCCTGCTACAGCCTTAGGCACATGCTGAGGAAACCATACCCCAGAGCACCAAAGGGCCTGGGGACTATCACTGGAAACTCCTCCCAAAAGAGAATGTGGGCATCACATAGCATGCCAGGACATGGGACTAAAACTGCAGCCAGGGCCCAGCAGCAGGGCCAGTCATGCTCCCTGATATCAGAGCACCAAGACCCACACTCCATGCTTGCCCCCCTGCCAACACCAGTGTGGATCAGCTAGAAAGGCCAAGCACTGGACAAAGCCAAGGTCAACCATCAGGTGTATTAGGGAAAGGAGACATGGGGCACCTCCAGGAGTGCCTCCCATGGGCAGCCACCTTGGCAGTTTGTTGGGGGTTCAGGAGGAGCAGGAAGTTCACGGGGCTCCTCCAGCAAAGATGAGCTCCAGAGCTGCTTGGATGTCCCCGCCAGTGGCCTGAAGGGCCCGCAGGCTCAGCTCGTCGTCGTGAATGCCCATGTCGCGCAGCTGCTGCAGCTGAGGCTGCCACTGGCTCTGCAGACAGACAGGACCAGGGGAAAGCTGTTAGGTGCGACCCTATGGAGACCCGCTCAGGTCTCTCCTGTGAGGGGCAGGGAAAGGGTGGGTTCCTTCTGCAAACTCTGACTTGAAGTTCCACACAACACAGGACGTCTAATGAGACTGCAAGAGAGTCTCAGGGTTTAAAGAACAAATGAAAAGTTTATCCAGTAAAAAAAAAGAGGAAATTCTAACAGGATCAAAGAAAAAGCACAAATGACCCAATGTCTAAAGTTCAAAAGATTACTTTCTTTCTCCTACTACACTTATAAACAGACATACACATGCGCAGATGCGCACATATGCAAAAGGGGTGAGGAGGATAAGATTTCTCATTGTTTTGTTTCTTAGCATGCCAAAGAGCGAAGTCTTCCTCTCGTCCACTCTCAGCCCCTCCTGGATGATCAGTTCTGTTCTGAGAACACAAACACATATTCCTATACTAACACTTGCATCATATTCCTCTTCATATGGACACCCCTCCTCTGCTTGATGTTTGTCTGTTTTTCCCTCTTCTACTTTTTTAACGCTCCCAGTGCGTCCTGCACATCTCCCTATGCCGGGACTTCAAGAATGTTTTAATAACTGTAACGTGGTTTAACACTGCAGACGTCCTGAAGGGCACCATGATCCTGCGCCATTTTGGAACAGCGCTGCAGTGACCGGCCCCGCGCCAGTGTCGCCCTCCTCATGCACACGTCTCCAGGACAGACCCTGACAGCTGGGACCCTGAGGAAGCACCTGGTGCGGGCCCTCTGTGCTGCATGTCTGTACGTAGTCAGTCCACAGCCTCCCTCCTTTTACTAAGTCGTTTTTGTCCTTAGTGCTCAGACTTTGCCTGGTGTTGTTTTCTTATTTGTTTTCGATCGCTATGCATAAATCATCATTTTTACAAGCCCCAAATATATTACTCTTTATACAATGGCTCCTGGATTTTCACTTTCAGTTATCCAAAGCCTTCTCAACTGTAAGGGTTTAAAGCAATTAAGCCATATTTTCTTCCAGTACTTTCAAAGCTTCATCAATCTCTCTCTCTCATGAAGTAGGTAAGTGCACAACTTAGGGAAAATGTTGTGCTCACGCAGTGGAAAGGAGAAGGCAGTAGGGGAGGAACGTAAATGCGTGTGGGCAGGAGGGGGCGGGGGAGAAGGGCTACTGAGAAAACCACGAAACAACTCTGACTCCATTTACAGCCTGGTGGAACCACCAAGAGCTCCTGAGCTGGAGAACAAGGTGAGCAGGCGTCAAGCTGCGATGAAGAAACGAAAAAGACAAGCTGTCCACAGGTACTGCTCTCCACCGCCCACTGTCCACTCGGGCCATGTGGGGTAGACAAAGCCCCATGGGCTTAAACCCAGTCTCCACTACTTCCTGGCTCACTGACCCTGGCAAGTTCTAGAAATCACAGCCCCATGCTGACTGTGAGCAGCAAAGGAAACGGGGAAGCAGACGGCTGTGCACAGAGACAGGCAGTGAGACCCGGTCCTGTGGGCCTTCTGCTTGGCCACTAGGGTGAGCGTGCTGTGAGGGAGAGCCCCTGGTGTCCCTCCTGCTTAACCCTCCACTGCCCCCTAGTGACCACCCTGCCCAGGCCCTCTGCTCCTCACATGCAGGCAGGCACCTGCATGCTTTCTCCCTGGCTCCACATCTCAGGATCTCTCCACGAGGACACTACCTTGAGCCTTGTAGCTCTCAGCTTGGCCACCCCTTCTTTAGAAGTTTTGCTGGACCTAGACTCTCACCTCAATCCTGGCCTGGCTTCTAGCCCTGTTGTTCCCCAAGTTCAGTAACCAACTGCCTGACGGCCCTCTGGCAGGAATGAGGACGGCTCATCTCCAGCCCAGGAGCCGGACCCAGGCCCAAGCTCAGTATTTACATGCTCCATGCTCAGGCAGCGCCTGCAGAATGGATGGACCAAAACTGCTGTAAGTATCCAGGCCAGGTGGTCAGTGGAGGCAGGCTACGGTCACTTGGTGCAGGAGTGGAAGTCACAGGGACACCTTTCCTCGAGGAGAGCTTCCCCTGTTACACTGCCCTGCCCCTGCTGTCCCTAGAGTGAAGCATGCCAAGTGGGAAGGCCCTCCAGGGAGCAGGAGCTCGGTATCCAAAGTAACCAGGAAAGCCGCCTGGGCACCAGCGTGAGGAAGACTGACCTGAAGGCTGGGCTGCCCAGAGGCCTGCAGGGCATGCTGTAGGGCTTGGCTGAAGAGGTCATTGGTGATGGGCGTCCCTGACTGGACACCAGAGGACATTGGTGAGGTCCCAGAGGAATGGCCCTAGGGAGACAAACCGGTGATGAGGGCCACCCCCAGAGCCATCTCAATCTCCCAGCACATACCCACTGCTGTCACGTCACCCCACGGTGCCCCTGGTGTGTCCAAATGCTGCCTCCCAACAGGGGCCTGCACGAGACAACCACACAGAGGGACCTAAAGGCTCGTCAGGCAGGCAGAAAAGGCTCCATTCTCTTCCACTCCAGGGAAATGGAATCGAGCCCCTGACCTAGCCTAGGACCCTGGCACTGGAAGCTGGAGAGACTATCACTAGAAATACTCAAGCCATTGAAGGCTGGGCCCTGCCAGGGATGGGGAAGCACACTTAATGTGAGGGAAGGTTTCTCCTGAGCTTCTCGGGAGGAGGAATCAATCGGGACTGTGCTGTGTCTTGGACTTTTGAGCCCTAAGGGCAAGGGAGAGCAAGGTCTCACAGTGAGAAACCTGGGAGGACTCAGGTAGACTTCAGCTCAAACCAGATGCCAGGGTCAGCAAGGGCAAATCCATCCCACTGCTGGGGAGCTTCTCCCCTGGGGGCCCAGCCTCCACCTGCCCCTCCCCTCTCAATACCTGGGTGCCAGGAGTCGGCGTGTGTGAGCTGCTCTCTGGAGTACTGGCCAGGGCCAGGGCAGTGGCCAGCTCACTCTGGGTGATGGGCCGGGGTCCAGCAGCTCCACTGTACCCCAGGGAGGCTGGGCGGGAGCTGGGGGTGCTGCTAGAGGGCGTGGACCTGGCCCTCTGGAAAAGAGAGGTACCAAAGATCAGGAGAGTGGCCCTGTGACAGTCCCCGATAACACCACCCCCGTTCCATGTACAGTTCTTGGGGAGACTCCCCAAGCTGCCACGATCAGAAAGCAATGATGTGGCATAGACTTGGCCACCAAAGGGCCTACGACCACCTCACAGCTTGGGCTGCACGTCCCCAGGATGCAGCCCTGCCTGGGACCACATTCCCCAGAGGGCAGGCAGCCAGGCCACTTACCGGGTGAAAGTCGTCCTCATCATCAGAGAGCCCTTCAAAGAGGAAGCCACCTGGAGGAGGCAGAACAGATTTCAGGAGGGAGAACAGAAAGGCACAGGCATAGCTCCAGAATCTCAGCTCAGATACTCTTCAAATTCATACTTTCATCTCTCCTCTTGGAAAATTACAGGACAGATGCACTCCCTGACTCAAACCGAGAGTTCCCGAGGAACACCCTCTGCCAGCGCTATACATAGCTGCTGAGGAAAGCATTTTCCTGGGCCACTGCCGGCCCCTGAGGGGGCCCACACAACACTCTCCTAGGACTCACCTGGCATGTCCCTGTAGGAGCTGGAGGGCGTGCTCCGGGAAGAGGAGTCAGCCCCCGGGAGCGCTGTGCTGCCTGCCACCGAGTGCAAAACCAGGACAATGGCATTGACTAGGGCCGGGTGAGCAGGTACCAACCTGGAACAGGGCCAGCAAGAAAGCCAAGGATGAACGAGGAAGAAAGAGCACCCCTGCCATGACAAAAGTCTGGGTGGCCCTAGAAATGTCAAGCCCCCTGTGCCTGCCCTGGAATCCCTCAGTCTTCTGCACCCCCTTCCAGTGGGCTTCACCCTCCTCTGCTCTGCCCCTAGCAACAGTGGCAGCGCCCTGGCATCCACTGTAAGTGCTGCACCTCCCCTTGGCACAATGAGACAGGACAGCCCGGGGGGCTCAGGGGTCTGCCACTGCTTCCCAGGTGCCCCCTCTTCCCTTGGGGGGCAGTGGGGGGCCTTGTTTCTTCACTTGCAAAATAAGAGACAGAACCTCTGCTGTCCCATCTAGTTCGACAACAACAGGGAACTACACACCTGCTTCCTTCCCCGGCTTCACATCCTTCAAAGGATCCTTCATACCTACTGAATGACAGCTATTCTGAGCCCAGCCCACGAAGCCGCCTCCCTCAGACCCTGCTTCACCTCCACAGCAATACATGTTCCTGCCCTTGGGCTTGTCCTTCCTCACAGCACCCTGCTCTTTCTCACCTCCTGACATACTTGGGGTAGACTTGGGGGTAGTCAGGGACTGGGCTCCGAGAGCCGAATGCAGGGCAACAATTAGGCTCTGCCAGACTGGATGAGGAGAGATGGGGTACTCTTTAACAGATGGGTGTACTTACGTATCCAGCATGTTGGGGTCAGCAAAGACAGAGAAGAGGTCCTTGTCCTGGAGAACCCCTAAGGAGAATAGGACTCACCTCAGACACTCAGACCCTGCCAGATCCAAGAGGGAGGAGAGGTGTTAGGCCTCAGAGCAACAGGCTCAGCTGGGGCACAGGACCCCAGAGCGCCCATGTAGGAAGCGGGAGAAACGAAGCGCCCAGCAGCACACAGAGTGCCCTCCATCTCGCCCCCTGCTCGCCCCCTCACCCTGCAGTTAAGTCACGTACTGGTGCCAACACGCCAGCCTCCTCTTTTCCCCATTATCTCTGGGTTCTTCCCTGATCCATCCCTGATCCATCACATCACAGGTGCGCACCGAGTCTCCCCTGATAGCTGTGGTTTGGGCTAACCTGCCCTCGTCTGACATCCTCACAGTGTCATTTATGATGTCAGTTAGGCTGCGGGGCTGACAGCCCTAGGAGGGCTGGGTATGCGGAGTGCGTCTGGGTTCTCCCCTCCCCGCCACAGACCAGTGGTTCTTCAGAAGATGGTCAGAGTCTCTTCAGGTTTCTGACTGCCCTCTTCTGGCTTCTGCTCCTCCAACAACTGCCACTTCCTCAAGTTCAGCTCTGTACTTACCGAGAGCAATGGGGTCACTGCTCAGGCCTGGGGTGGCCACAATGATCTGATCCAGAGACTCCTTATTGCTCAGCATCTTAAAGACCTGAGGGAGAAACAGGGAGGGCTGAGCCCAATCCACTCAGCAGGTTCCCACACTCTGCTGAAATACTTGCCCCCTCTAAGTGCCTGCACACCCACCACCACAACGCAACAACAGCCCCAGGAATCAGAGGAACCTCTTTCTTCTCTGACATCGTGGCTGACTGGAGGGGACACAAACAACTTTTTTTAAAGGCAACATCACAGTAAACCTTCCATCTCTAGTCCTTCTCCCATCTACACTTCTAAAGTTCCCAAAATAACAGCTCTCATTACAAGCCAATAACAAGGTTTCTCTGGTCCCAAGAGTCCTTTCTAGTCTCCATACAATTATCCTTTCACAGTCATAGATATGGGGAAGTTTACAGCTGTATCAACTTTGCTTATCAACTCTCCTACAGAGAGACATGAGTGCATTTCCCAGGGAGGAAATCCAGGTGAGAGGCAGGGGGCAGGCAGCGCAGCCAAATTCCAAGACTGAGGCCCAGTGGAGACCACATGTGGACCCTTTGGCTGGGATCATATTCATTCTGTGAGGCCGATACCAGGAGAGGTCGTACCATCATCACTAGTTGGAAACCGACACTATGCAGCTGAGACAGCCTCTTTGGGGGAACACAGGCCTCTACTGAGACCCACAGACATGGCAAACCCTCCCCGAGGAACTCTTGGTAGCCATGGTAACGGGCTCCCAACTCCCAGTCTACACCACTCTCCAGCAGTCACTCTCCTGCAGGTCTGGCAAGTCCCAGGCAGGGAGCTGCACACACACACTCACCGCCTCCCTGTAGGAGGAGCTGCTGTGCAAGGCAGTGTGCAGCACTCGGAACTCCCGCAGGGCGGCCACTTTGTCCACAGGTTCTGTGGACAAGACACAACAGTTACCCCGCAGCCCAGGCCCTGCCCGTGCTGCAGACACAGAACATCATTTCATCATGTGGCCAGGTGCCGCTCGTCTGCAGGTCTCCTCCTTTGTCCCCCCACTGAGAATTGCGTGCCCATTCAGAAAAACACACTTACAACACAGAAATGAAAACTGCACTCTTTTAAGCATCTCCAGGCTACCAAAGATCATCAAAGCCAAGTTCCAGCAGAGAGGAGTCTTATCACATGAAAGACATTGCTCTGATCAACATCCCACTGCAGGAATTCTAGACTTCACATTTGAAAAGGAGGAAGATATAAACAAGTCAGTAGATTCTGACACAGTGATTTAAAGTATTAAGTGCTGCAAGCCATCCAAACAATACGGAGGTACACTGGTACAACATGTTAAGAGAAAAAAAACAAAGTTGTATGTGCTTTCTCTAATTAAACCACATAAAATGTGTCAGTGTGCATGTGGTCCAAGGTAGGGGGGGCACAAAGAAAAGAACAGCAGTTAGCAGGGTGACATGATTCGGGGTAATTGTTTCCTCTCTGATATTTTCTTTCAGAAACTTTCTTTCTAAAGTTTCCAAAATAACAGCTCTCACTACAAGCCAATAACAAAAGTTTCTTTAGTCCCAAGAGTCCTTTCTAGTCTCCATATAATTATCCTTTCACAGTCATAGATATGGGGAAGTTTACAGCTGTATCAACTTTGCTTATCAACTCTCCTACAGAGAGACATGAGTGCATTTCCCAGGGAGGAAATCCAGGTGAGAGGCAGGGGGCAGGCAGTGCAGCCAAATTCCAAGACTGAGGCCCAGTGGAGACCACATGTGGACCCTTTGGCTGGGATCATATTCATTCTGTGAGGCCGATACCAGGAGAGGTCGTACCATCATCACTAGTTGGAAACCGACACTATGCAGCTGAGACAGCCTCTTTGGGGGAACACAGGCCTCTACTGAGACCCACAGACATGGCAAACCCTCCCCGAGGAACTCTTGGTAGCCATGGTAACGGGCTCCCAACTCCCAGTCTACACCACTCTCCAGCAGTCACTCTCCTGCAGGTCTGGCAAGTCCCAGGCAGGGAGCTGCACACACACACTCACCGCCTCCCTGTAGGANCTCAATCCACTGAGCTACACCAGCCAGGGCTGATATTTTTAATTAAAAAATACAAGAGGGACCAAGAAAACACACTATTTTAGGGCTCTTAAACTTTCATCACAAGCTCAGTGTCAAGTGTCTCACTAGGACTCAAAGTTCCTTTTTGACTTCTGATTTTGGGGGTTTTGATATATATGAAAGTTTAGCAGTTCTCTTAGTTTTACTTAGTTGCTCTCCTACCTAGGATATCAGCCCATTTCATAGGTGAAGAAATGTGAGTTAAAGAAAGGGGAGCACCTGGCTGGTGTAGCTCAGTGGATTGAGCACAGGCCTGCGAACCAGAGGATCGAGGTTCGATTCCCAGTCAGGGCACAAGCCTGGGTTGCAGGCCGGTTCCCTGCAGGCCAACTCCCAGCAGGGGACCCACAAAAGGCAACCATACATTGATGTTTCTCTCCTTCTCCTTCCCCTCTAAAGGTAAATAAAATCTTTAAAAAAAAAAAAAAAGAAGGGGGAGCAGGGAAGATGTTCACCCCAGGTCACACTTTTAAAAGTGTGGTCGCCTCCCCTAGGACGGCTACTTGTGATGGGTGATGTAGGCTGTGCTGCCCCACTAACTCCAGGAGCACCACTGCCAAAGCAAGGCGAATGCCCCCCTGTGGCTCCAGGTGGAACCACATCCTCACCTACAGTGCTAATTGTGAGGAGTCTCTCTCCTGGAAAGTATTCACCTTCAGCAAATTAGCTAATTTATTCATTCAGCAAACTCACACTAAGCATTTACTCCATGCCTGCTTTGGGGCAAGGCACAAGTATGTAACAAATAACAGTCCCTGACATTAAGGAACTCTTAGGACAGCAGGAGAAACAAGACTAAATTAAAACAAAAACCAACCAATTACCAAATACCACACTGCATTCAGCGGGGCACCTCAATAAGAGCGTTTTAGAAAGGACTTACTACAGAATTAGGTTTTGGCTGGGTGATTTGGGGGGAAGTTTAAGGAGATGTGTGTTTGCTTTAGACTGGATGGTGTCAGGAAGTCGGGGTACATTTATGATTGGTATCTTAATAATTCTTACCTAAAGGAAAACTAGGGCAAGGACGAAAGTGTAATGGAAAGCACTCATAATAGAGGGATATTTGGCGATTTTTGTGGTTTGGAAATTGTTCAGATTTTTGCCTCTGTTCACTATAGGGAACCTATCCGTGTGGAATGGTAACTGTAGGCCAGCCCTATTGGAAAGCCCACAGGCGCAGGGCGGCACATCGGATGCCAAACCCATGGATCGACTTCCCCATGGGAAACCAGGCCTGCATTATACCTAGGCTGCCTTGAGGCTTGCTCTTGCTAAAACTCCCTCACCCTGAGTTGAAGTAGAAAATGCTGACTGCATATCTTTAAAGTAACTTCCTAAAGTCTGCGCTAATTCTCCCAAGGACTGAAGTGCAACCAGACCAATTACTCTTATCATTCCCTTCCATTTACAGCATTTTTTCCTTGTTAATCTGTAGGAAGTAATCAGTAACATCTCTTCCTTTGCTATCTGTAAAAAATACTTACCTAAAGCAAACTTAAGCATAATGAATGAGAACCTTCTTTGATGTATGCTATTAGAAAGCCAATAAAAGCCTATCAAGGCAAGGGTCGAGGCACTCTCCCCTTGAGAGAGTGGCCATGCCATCCCTTTTTCTCCACAGGACTTCAGTAGTCCGTGTGAATTTATCTTGTCTCATCCACAATACCGCGGACACTGCTGGCCAGAGTCTGCGTCAGTTCACAAATGAGAGGGCTCTTGTTTTTGTCTTGATCCAGCTCAGTCTCTGAGTGGCCTTGTAGGCGTCGGTGACCTGTGAAATGGTTCCCATTCCAAGGCCCGACCGAGGAGGGTGAGGCCAACCTCTGGATGTTGGAGACTGCCTTTTTCCTTCTCACGTCCCAGCAGAGTACAAAAGGTCTTTCTCCTTTATGTTTAGATTTGAAAAGAGAGTATATTTCAAGCTGATAACCACTCACAGCAATTGTGAACACTATAAAAATGTCAAACTGACAGTTTAACAAAGCTAATCTTTTTATATAGTTTAACTTCATCCTGGGGGAGGCTTTTAAAACACAGACGCAAAATTTAAATTATAAATTACAACCAGCACCTTTTAGGACAGACATTAGAGGCTTTGTATATTTTCTCCAAGAGCTACTTTAATACTCTTCAAATATTTCCAAGTTTTAAAAAAATAAATTACTGCTACAGCAGGAAGAGAAAGCTGACTGAGCAAATCAATGCCCAAGGCAGTTTGCTGGAAGATTTGAAAACAAGAGAACAAACCACGTATCGGAGCAGTGATTTTCAACCCTTTTCCTCTCATGGCACACACAGCTAATTATTCAAATTCTGCAGCATGCCAAAAAATATAATATATTGTTCTGACAAGAAAAAAGGTGTAATTTTGATTCATTCACACAGGATGGCCATTGTTGTGTTGACTGTTATTTTTTTATTTGACAATGTAAGGGAAAAAAGGTCAGTGTCCCTGACTAATGTCTGGTATTGCATATTTTAAAAATTCTTGAATGCCCTGGCTGGTGTAGCTCAGTGGATTGAGCGCAGGCCTGCGAGCCAGGCGATCGCAGTTCGATTCTCAGTCAGGGCACATGCCTGGGTTGCAGGCCAGTTCCCAGCGGAGGACACATGAAAGGCAACCATACATTGATATTTCTCTCCCTCTCTCCTTCCCTTCCCCTCTAAAAATAAATGAATAACATCTTTAAAAAATAAATAAAAATAAAAATAAAAATTCTTGAAAATTGCTGCATTAAAGGAATCCAGGGAGTCCCCAGATTCTTTTCTAATGAGAACAGTAACAAAAAGATACAAAGTTCACTGAGAAATAAACCCTTAACCTAAAGAAACTTAAATAGACACACATTATCACCCCATTAAAACAGTGGATAATGAACTCACAAAATAGAGAAGCAGATCCCCATCCATTAGTGGTATTGGCAATGAGAACGTCAAAACTGTATTTTGTTTCATCAAGGTGGTCTAACCGAATAAGTAATAAAGATATCTATCTTCTATTACCATTTCAGTAAATTGTCCCTTTGTTCCATCCAGCCAGGCCTGTGCCTTAGAAGCCCACACACCCTTCCCTTGACATTACTGAAGCTCTGCCTAAGGGCCAACTGCCACTCACCTGGTTTCTGATCAGGCTCGGGCCAGGACTTGCGCAGAACATGGACTGTGGATCCAGGTTGAATGCCATAGAAGTCAAGAGTCTGGTCGTCTTTTAGCTTCCGGCCACAATAGATCAGGTCTAAAAAAAAGAATTGTCCATTTATACTTTGGACAAGTATATCCTCAAAACAATTTAGATGATTCCTGTCCCCTAGGAAACTTATTTCAGTTAGACAACTAGCTAGAGAATGACACTTGCTTATAAAGTAGTGTTATTTAATAAGTATATTTGAATAACAACTGTTAGCAAGTACAAACTCATAAAATACAGGGTCTATGTACAAGAAAGCTCTAGAGCTTAATATTGTGAAGGCTATTCAATTCAATAAACGGGAAAATCCAACAGCAAAAAAGGACGAACCCAGTGTTTTCAGGACTGAAAACACACTTTTCGCTAGTTGGATCCTTTAGCTATAAAAAATACCTTTATACAATAATATAACTTGTTATATTTAATTCCTTCTTATTCTACTTAGAATGCCCTTGCCATCTTCCTTTCCTTATTTACTGCCTTCCTTCTAACTAACCAAACAAATGAACAAACAAAATCCTTTTAATCACTCCTTAGGACCAATTCAAAATGCCATACACTGGAGTGCTTTCCCTGACCAGCTCCCCCTTCCCTGTTCCACCCCAAATTATTGCTCTTTCAGAAAGAATTCAATAATGTCACGATTAAGGAACTTTGTGATAAAGTAGTTCTCAATAATACACAACTGAGGTGGGAGGAGATAATGGGGGCAAAAGGGGGAAGGGTTTTCAGGACCATGTACAAAGGACACATGGACAAAACCAAAGAGGGGTAGGGCCAGGAGTGGGGATGGTGGGGGGCAGGGAGTGGTGGGGGAAAATGGAGACAACTATACTTGAACAACAACAAGAAAAATACACAACTGAAATGGCAACCAATAGTTTTCTTACTTAACATATGTTTCTTTTCACCCAACACTCAGTTCCCTAGAGTATTAACATTATGAGGCAACAAATCTCAACTTCTTAATTTACCCCTGTAATTCCAGAAGCATCCTCCCCAAAAAGAAATCAGAGCAGTAGCCCATCTCTAGTTCGCAGAGACTCACCAATCAGCTCAGGGTCTGGAACTGACTCCTGCAGTTTGCCAGCAATGAGCTGCTTCAGAAATGAAATACTATAGGCCCCCAGTGAATATTCTCCCAATTCTGTCTCTGGCAATCGAAGAATAGACTTTGGGGCAAGTGGCTGATCAGCCAGTTTCACTGCCAGGTGCCAATCTGAGAGAGACATCCTCTCTCTTTCACGCTCTCTCTTTCTCCCTGCAAAGGAAATGCACCCTCGTTAGTGGTTAAAGGACAGACCACCACCTTACTCCCTCAGCACCCTACCAAGAAGCTGGGTGAGAGATAACTCAGTGCGACACTGCAGGAAAAGCACAGGGTGCAGCATCAAGACAGAACTAGAATCTGGGGTTCTCTCTACTAATTCTGTGATGGACAGCAAGAAACTTCAGCTCTCTAGGCCTCAGTTTCTCCATCTTTAAAGGAGACATAAAAACATCAGCCCACCTAAAACAATGTTGTGAGGGTCAAATGAGATCATCCAACCCTCTCATTTATGTACACTCATTTGATTCACACCTCTTGCTCAAACTATTACAAGAGCTTTATAATAAGTTCCTGACTCTTGCTATCAAACATCCATGCTGCCACCCAACTCATTTAAAAACACAGATATCATCAAGCCCAGGCTGGTGTGGCTCAGCGGATTGAGTGCCGGCCTGTGAATTGAAGGGTTGCCAGTTCGATTCCCAATCAGGGCACATGCCTGGGTTGTGGGCAGGGTCCCCAGTTGGGGGCACTCCAGAGGCAACTGATTCATGTATCTCTTGCACACTCATGTTTCTCTCCCTCTCTTTCTCCCTCCCCTTCCCCTCTCTCTAAAAATAAATTTAAAATTTTTTTAAATAAATTAAAAACAGATATGATTAAGTCACCCCTCTGCTTAGAACTCCCCGATGACTCTAAATCACCTCTTTGAATAACTCTAAGCTCCACAGCCTTAAACACATTTACATCTGTTCCCTCTGCCAGCCTTCCTGCCAAGAGTACCCTGTCCCACCCTCCCCAGCACTTAACTCCACCCCCACTGAGCCTCCATTCAAAACAAAGTTGCCTCACTTTACACCTCTGCTCATCTGCTAATTCTGTTTGTAATTCCTTTTCTCTTTGTCCTCTCAGGAAAACTTAGCAAACTCCTACCAAGACCAACCCAAATATCACCTCCTCTGTTGTCTCCGCATTCCTTCAGGGCAGAGTTACAGATATCTATTTACTTCCAACCTCACCTTCCCTCTAACCCATTCTTGGGGGCTCTTGAAAGCAAAGACCAGAATTTTTTGCTTTTACGGTCCTAGCACACATGGGTGCCCCCAAAATGCACCAGAAACTGAGGTTTGAAGAGTCCTGTAAGGCTAGAAAATTCCTTGTTATAATCACTATTGCTTCCAAAGAGTCTTCTAGTAAGAACGATACAAAAGGTTGTAAAAGGTTGACAGGCTGCTCACCAGGCCCCGAGGCATCCTCAAGGTATCCCCCATGTCCAGACTCACGGTAGAGAAGGGAATAGGTTTATTTACATACCATATCTCATTTAATCCCCACAATCGTTCACTGAGGCAGGCATTATCATCCACATTTTACATACCAGGCAACCGAGACCCAGAAAGATGAAGTCACCGGCACAAGGTCACAGATAGCTAAGTAGTAGGGAGGACACGCTTTAGCAACGACCCCACCGCTCCCATGGGACCAGCTAACTTTTCACCACGAGTCGAGCCCACGCGGACCGGGCCCAGCGCCCTCACCCGTCCCGCGGAACGAACCCGGCCGCAGAGCCGCCGGTGTAAACACTCACTCGGGTCCCCTTGCCGGAAACCGGAAGTTCAGTGGTGCATTCTGGAAGTTGCAGTTCCCGCCGCTGCCCCGCCCCTTGTAAATAGTGGGCTAGCTTGTGAGGCTGGTGCATACTTCCGGTTACGGGGAGGGCGTAGCTTCTGGGCTTTTTAAAATACGCCGCGCGGAGACTTCGTGGTTTTCGTTTCTGAGTACTACTCCTCAGTGTTCCAGGGCGCGAGTCGCGAGAGAGAGCCCTAGTGTGGCGTGCACAGCCCTGTGACTCCTGCGCTGTCCTGGGAAGCATGCAGAATCAGTCGGTCACCCCGGTTGTTGCAGCGCGGCACGTGGAAACGCGGGCTACGGGACCCTAGGCCAAGTTGCCGACCCCGGTCTCCGTCCCTCCGACCCTCCGGCCGTGAGGATCTTTCCCTAGCTGCTTCTTCAGACGCCCCCCAACGGTTCTTTGCAGTCCTCACGATGAAATCAGATGCTTTCGGTGAAGTCAGCCTCCGTTTTCCTTGCTACAGCTTCTTGCAGCGAACCTACCTTTGGGGCAGACTCGGAACGTGGGTTCCTTGAGGGAAGTTACTAAGTTGAGTTTCAGGTATGCCTAGTATACAGTGGTGGGGTTTATGTAATAGTCATTCATGGAGTAAGTTTGGGGAGGGAAGTTTCCACAGGACCCTTACAGTGAAACTGCATGTTTTAGCTTCCCAGTTAGAATTGAATTATGTTTGCACGGAAGTTAGAACTAGCTAAAATGTTGAAGATGAAGGCTACTTCTAATTCAATTGTATTCAAATAAAGAAAAAAGTGAATATAAGAAAATAATGCGGTAGATCATAGCAGCTGAAGGCTGATTCTGTCCCCAGTGCAAAAGCATAACTGGGACATCCCAGTTGTACGCCCTGGGACTGGGGCAGCACTGAGCAGCCTAGCTTGACTGAGGAGAGCACACAAGCTGCAGGGCCTGGAAGGGCCTAACACTGGAGGCCACGTCAGTCTCCATATCCAGGCTCTAGTCCAGGTTCCTCATGACTGTCTTCAAAGTGCCTCTCACATCACACTCACCTTTAGATGTACTTTCCCTTTCAGAAATCCTAACTATCCAGCCCTATTTAGGCCCCCTCCTCTCCTATCTCAGCCACATAATTTCGTATTTTGTTAAATTTTGTTCAGTATTGTGCCTAACTGCCTGCAGAAGAAAGCAGAGACTGTGTCTTCTTTAGTTTTCCTCAAAATGCATCTGAAATACTAGGTGCTCATGAATGTCCTGTTTTCATTGATTTCATTGTAATCTCTATAGGGGAAAAGGACAATGACTATCTTGTACTACACTCTATCTCCAACAACTGACCTTGGGCCTGACACATAAATTTGTATTGAATGAATAATTCAGGCTGAAGGTATCTGTCAAATGAGGCTGTTGTGTTAATCTTAGGAGAGGAGGTAAACCTAAATCGTGACTCATTACAATTTTTGGAAACACTGTAATGATAAATCACTAAATGAGCAAATGAATGAAGGAATAACCCAATACCAAAGGGATTTTTTGAGAACCAATTTACCAAATACGTGTTGTGTTCAGAACCAAAGGTGAGATTCTAGAGGAAGTTAGAAGCCTGGACACAAGACAAAGATGGGTGACCAGAGAGGTGGTAAGACGAAGAGTCTGGGCCCTGTCCTTCAGCCTGTCCCCATTGGGAGACATTGAAACTCTCATTAACCATCTATAAGACAGTGGTGGACAATTATGCATTACACCTTCAGGCCGGTCAGTAACTATGGAAAACAAATGATAAAAATGCACATTTGCCTTTTTAAAAGAACTTCTGTTTATAAAATTAATATATGGATATCTAACAAGGGAGCAAGTGAAAATCATCTATAAATATTCCTGCTACAAAGAAATGTATAAAATAATACATTTATTAAAAATCACATAGCCTAGACCAGAGGGGCCCAATTTGCTTGTGGGTAGTGGGAGAAGTGACTGAAAGCTGGCCAAGAGCCCAGCTCATGTGGCTGGACAGCATCCACAAAGTAAAGGGTCGCTGGTTTTATTCCCAGTCATAGCACGTGCCTAGGCTGCAGGTTCAGCTTTTGGACGGGGCATGTATGAGAGGCAATCAATAGATTTTTCTCTCTCTCACTGATGTTTTTCTCCCTTTCTTTCTTCCTCCCTTTCCCTCTCTCTAAAAATAAGTAAATGAAATCTTTTTTTTAAAGTCACATAGCTGTGGTCACAGGAGAAATGAGAAATGAATAGGTAACTGAAAACAAGCTACTGAGCTTGAAAGCTGATGGGACCTCTCCAGAGAGATTGGTGGTCCTGTAAACCTTGATCGACTTCTGTTTTAACACCAAACCATTAGGACCTTCAGAAATTGAAACTGGTACCACCATGTGAAGTTGAAACATTTAAAAGATTTTCACCCTATGTGAAATGGCAGACTACAAAAAAACATGGATGAGCTAAGAGAAGACAAGAAAAGTTCTCTGTGCTTGGCTCTGAGGGCAGGGTAGTGAAAGGGGAGTTGATGTGGGAAAGAATACTCTTCCCCGAGAATCAGAAACCCCAGGTTTGTGCATGTTTCTGGCCAGACTTTCCCAGAATAATCCAAAGTTTGTCCTGGAGTCTGCACTTTAACATACAGTAAAAGAAATCTGTCCAATGAATAGATGTGGAAACTGAGGCATTCTATTAAGTGATTGAAGAGTCAATGACAAGAAAAAATGTATACATGGGAGGATTTCATAAGGGGGAAGCTTTGCACAGTGGCAGTATCTTAGCCAATGAGGTTTACCTAAGGTGCTGTTATTGCTAATTAATAGGGAAAGGGCAAATAACATGTCATTTGAGCATATTTCAAACTTTGAATTAAGTTCATTCTTTTATAGAAAGCAACAAATCCCAGATCTATATGAATAAAAAATAAATAAAAGGTCTAAGACTAAAGACATGAAAATGAAGTAAGGATGTTCAAAGTGTTATCTTGGTTAAGTATTACCTCTAGTATTACAAGTCAACTTTATTTAGAAATAATTTGTGTACAATAAAACATACACTTAAAAAATGGTCCCAGGGCTCTGGGATTTATAAAGCAAATATAAATCCTATTTGGAGCAACACTACCAAAACCCATCTCATCCAATGGGAAAGAGGAAAGCTGAGTAAAAACCTTCACACAAATAATTCACATATATTCATGGGAATGTGCCATTATGAGAAAGATGAGAATAACAAACTAATCACAATACCAAGAATGTCACACATAAAGGAGTCCATTAAAATGGGAAATAACTTCTGTTCAAGATAGTGGCCTTCCAGCCAAGATGGAGTTGTAGGTAAATATACTTTGCCTCCACACACAACCAAAAAAAGGACAGTAACAAATTTAAAAACAAAAAAATAGCCACGACTGTCAGAAAATCGAACTGTATAGAAGTTCGACAACAAAAGAATTAAAAAAGAAACATTCATCCAGACGGGTAGGAGGAGCAGAGACAAGCAGCTGAGGCAGAGAGGACTCTAGGCAAGGCAGTGGCTAGAGAACTGGCAGGGTGGGTGCTGCCCAGCTGGTGAACTGAGCAGTCCCTCATTTACATGTGAATAACTGGGAGGAACAACAGGGGAGCAAGATAGAAGGCACAACCCAGGGTTCTAGTGTGGGGAAATAAAGCCTCAAAACCTCTGACCGAAAAAGCTATGGGGGTTCTGGTGGCAGGAGAAACTCCCAGCCTCACAGAAGAGTTTGTTGTAGAGACCCACAGGGTCCTAGAACATACACAAAACCACCCTCCCAAGAATCAGCACCAGAAGGGCTCAATTTGCTTGTGGGTAGTGGGAGAAGTGACTGAAAGCTGGCCAAGAGCTCAGTAAGCAGTATTGTTCCCTCTCGGACCCTCCCCCACATACAGCACCACAAAACAGCCTTGTGGGTTGCCCAACCTGGCAAATACCTAAGGCTCCACCTCTTACTATGTAACAGACGCACTGAGTCTAAAAAATATGGCCCAAATGAAAGAACAGATCAAAGCTCCAGCATACAACTAAGTGATGAAGAGAGAGCCAGTCTATCAGATGCAAAGTTCAAAATACTGGTAATCGGGATCATCACAGAAGCAGTTGAATATGGTTGCAAAATAGAGGAAGAAATGAAGCCTATGAAAAGTGAAATAAAGGAAAATGAACAGGGGTCCAACAGTGAAGGGAAGAGAACCCAGACTCAAATCAATGATTTGGAGGAGAAGAAATAAACATTCAACAAGAACAGAATGAAGAAACAAGAATTCAAAACAATGAGGAGTGGCTTAGGAACCTCTGGGATAACTTTAAATATTCCAAGATCTGAATCTTAGGGGTGCCAGAAGAAGAAGAGCAAGAAATTGAAAACTTACTTGAAAAAATAATGCAGGAGAACTTCCCTAATCTGGCAAAAGGAAATAGACTTTCAGAAGTCCAGGAAGCTCAGAGAGTTCCAAAGAAGTTGGACCCAAGGAAGCACACACCAAGGCACATCGTAATTACATCAGCCAAGATTAAAGATCAGGAGAGAATTTTAAAAGCAGCAAGAGAAAAGGAGACAGTTACTTACAAAAGAGTATCCACAAGACTAGCAGCTGATTTCTCAAAAGAAATCTTGCAGGCAAGAAGGGGCTGGAAAGAAATATTGAAAGTCATGAAAAGCAAGGACATACAACCTAAATTACTCTATCCGGCAAAGATATCATTTAGAATGAAAGGGCAGATAAAGTGCTTCCCAGATAGGGTAGAGATAAAGGAGTTCATCATCACCAAACCCTTATTACATAAAATGTTAAAGGGACTTATATAAGAAAAAGATGAACCTGGCTGGTGTGGCTTAGTGGATTGAGTACTGGCCTGTAAGCCAAAGGGTTGCCGATTCCATTGCCAGTCAGGACACATGCCTGGGTTGTGTGCCAGGTCCCCAGTAGGAGGCTTGCTAGAGGCAAACATCCACTGAAGTTTCTCTCCCTCTCTTTCTCCTTCCCCTCCCTCTAAAAATAAATAAAATCTTTAAGAAAACAAAGATCAAAACTATGAACATTAAAATGACAATAAACACAATTATCAACAACTGAATCTAAAAAACAAACTAAGCAAACAACCAGAACAGGAACAAAATCAAAGATAAGGAGATCATTTGGAGGGTGAGCAGCTGGAAGGGGTAAGGGGAAGAGTGGAGAAGGGTGCAGGGATTAAGAATCATAAATGGTAGATACAAAATAGACGGGGGGATGTTAAGAATAGTATAAGAAATGGAAAAGCCAAAGAACATCTATGCATGACCCATGGAATGAACTAAGGGTGGGACTGCTGGAGGGAAGGGGTACTGGGCAGAAGGAGGCAAAATTGGGACAACTGGAAGAGCATAGTAAATATACAAAAAAAGAAAAGAAATAAAGATCTCAGTAAAGCTTAATCCATAGGCAATCATAAAAGCTAGTATTTTAGTAACAGTGGTTTGATATTCCACTTTAAAATAATTGATTGGTGTGACATTGGTTAATAAACGTATACAGTTTTCAGTTGTATAATTCTATATAATGTATCTATGTATTGTATTGTGTGTTCACCATCAAATTCAGTTAGCCTCTTTCCATCACCATTTATCCCTCCTATACCTTTCTACCTCCCCCAAACCCTCTGTAATTCCACTTTTTGTTTTCCACATAATTTAAGATACTAAATGTTGTATACTATTATGTTAAAAAATAGTATTGTTGTAACTGGTTTGTAACTCTAAATGGTTTTTTCTACATAATTTAAGAGACTAATGCATTTAAAAGAACTAAAAACATTTTCTCTAGCTGGTGTAGCTCAGTGGATTGAGCATGGACCTCTGAACCAAAGGAATGAGGTTCAGTTCCCAGTCAGGGCACATGCCTGGGTTGCATCCCCGTTCCCGGCAGGGGATGCACACAAAGCAATCATACATTGATATTTCTCTCCCTCTCTCCTTCCCTGTACTTCTGAAGATAAACAAATAAAATCTTTAAAAAAACAGCTAAAGATACAACAAAGAAAGAAAATTATAGGCCAATATATGTTCATCATCTATGATGAACATAGATGCTAAAATTCTCAGTAAAATATTAGCAAACTGGATCCAGCAATACGTTAAAAAGATCATACACGATCATCAAGTGGGGTTTATTCCAGGGATGCAAGGATGTTACAATATTCACAAATCAATAAACGTAATATATCAGATAAACAAAATGAAATACAAAAAATCAGGCCCCCGATACCCAAACATGAGCAAGTTGGGCAGGTTCTTTAAAGGGTGAGGCTCTTCTAAGAGCCAAGCGGCTCCCAGCTCCCAGGAAGCCCTGGCCTGACTTTGGGAGACTGAGGAGATGCTAGACAAGAAACAGGAGTACTTGGAAAACCACATCCAGAGAGAACTCATCCTGGCCAAGAAGCACGGCACGCACAATAAGCGAGCTGCGTTGCAGGCACTGAAGAGAAAGAAGAGGTTTGAGAAGCAGCTCACTCAGATTGATGGCACACTGTCCACAATCGAGTTCCAGAGAGAAGCCCTAGAGAACTCACACACCAATGCTGAGGTGCCGAGGAACATGGGCTTGGCGGCCAAGGTGATGAGAGCAGTTCATGAAAACACGGATCTGAATAAAATAGATGATTTGATGCAAGAGATCACAGAGCAACAGGATTTTGCCCAGGAAATCTCAGAAGCCTTTTCTCAGCAGGTTGGATTTGGCGATGACTTTGATGAGGATGATGAGTTGATGGCAGAACTGGAAGAACTGGAGCAGGAAGAATTAAATAAGAAGATGACAAGTATTCGACTTCCACATGTGTCTTCCTCTCCCCTCCCAGCACAGCCAGACAGAATGCCAGGTAGAATGAGGGGCACGCCATCCAATGCACAGAAGTCCCAAGCAGTCTCTTCTAGGAGAGCAGAAGAGGAGAATGACATCAAACACTTGGCAGCTTGGGCTACTTAAATGAAAATGGAATTTTTTGATGCCTAAATTAATAACCTCTACATAGGACATAAAATATTTTTGCCAAGTTCAGAAGTTAACAGAGACCCTGTTTCACACTTTTTTTTATTTTTTAAAATATTTTATTTATTTATCTTTAGAGGGGAAGGGAAGGAGAGAGGAAGAGAAACATCAATGTATGGTTGCTTCTCGTGCATCCCCTGCTGAGAACTGGCCCCTGCCGGGAACTGGCCTGCAACCCAGGAATGTGCCCTGACTGGGAATCGAACTGTGATCGTCTGGTTCGCAGGCCTGCGCTCAATCCCGTTTCACATTTACACTGGATGAATAATTGTCTTTTAAGCCTTGTAAATAAAAGTTAAAGAATAAAGAAAGGAGTCATGCCAGACAGAAGTAGGGATGGAAAAGGACTCCTGGTGGCATCTTGCAGGACCTCTCCACAAGGATGGAAGGTGCCCTTGTCTTGCTCACTACTGAATCCCAGTCCTGGAACATAGCTGGTGCTCTCTCTGTTTGTTGACAAGAAATGGACATCCGTTCACCTATAAAACATACAATCATTTATAAGCCATCTAAGAGAGATGTGTCTGCGATAGCTGGAAGAATAACTCTATTCTGTGCAAGTGCAAGTGGGCTGTCTTTCCATGTTAGTGGATATGGTCCCAACAGTAGATGGAAATACATTGTATCTCTAGTAGGAGAGATGTCATGTGGGGCAGTCCTGTGCAAGTGTACACATAGTTTCACGTGAGTTTGTCATTGGAGATCTTAAAGGATTTTAAATTGATGTTTATTATGCCAATTAAGCTCCACCCGAATGGGGCAGTGGATGCATTTCCCAGAATGTCTGAAAGCACTAGGAACTCACACCACTGAGCGTGGGTCTCCTGAGTGTGATTCAGCTGCTTAGGAAGCTGTGTGACAGCCTGGGGCCATTATGATGCTGCTTCAGTGGCTGAATGTGTAAATGTTCATGCTTTCTGTCCTATGGTCTCTTATTCATTAATTTACACTTTGCAGCCTATTTCTTGTAAATACATTAAAATATAGGCCATTAAAAGTATACCTTGAATGACAAAAAAATCCCATGATCATATCAATAGATGCAGAAAAAGCATTTTATGAAATCTATCACCTATTTATGATGAAAACTCTCAGCAAAATGGGAATAGAGGGAGGATACCTCATCATAATAAAGACCATATACAAACAACCAACTGTGAACATCATACTCAAGGGGCAAAAACTAAACGTGTTTCCGTAAGATCAGGAATAAGACAAGCATGTCCACTTTCGCCACTTTTTTTCAACATAGCACTGGAAGTTCTAGCCACAGTAATCAGAAAAGAAGAGCCCTGGCTGGTGGAGTTCAGTGGATTGAGCACGGACCTGTGAAGCAAAGGGTCACTGGTTCGATTCCCAGTCTGGGCACATGCCTGGGTTGCAAGCCAGGTCCCCAGTTGGGGACACATGCGAGGCAACCACACATTGATGTTTCTCTCCTCTTTTTCCTTCCTGTCCCCTCTCTCTAAAAATAAATAAATAAAATATTTTTTAAAAAGAAAAGGAGAAGAGCCCTGGCTGGTGTAGCTCAGTGGATTGAACGTGGGCCTGTGAACCAGAGATTCGCAGTTTGATTCCCAGTCAGGGCACATGCCTGGGTTGCAGGCCAGTTCCCTACAGGCCAACTCCCAGCAGGGGACACAAGAAAGGCAACCATACATTGATGTTTCTCTCCCTCTCCTTCCCCTCTAAAGATAAATAAATAAATAAATAAAATCTTTTAAAAAGAAAAGAAAGGGAGAAGAAATAAAAGGTATCCAAATTCAAAAGAAGGAAGAAAAACTCATTATTCACAGATGACATGATAGTGTGCATAGAAAATGTTCTATTCTCCACCAAAAAACTACTTGGCCTAATAAGTGAATTTGGCAAAATAGCAGGATACATCGTCAATATTCAGAAACCAATGGTAATTTTGTACACCAAAAATGAACTATCAGAAGAGAAACTAGGGAAAAAAAACCATTTGCTACAGCAACAACCAAAAAGAAGGTACCTAGTAATAAATCTAACCAAGGAGGTAAAATTATCTGTACTCAGAAGACTATAGAACATTGAAGAACTCATTGAGAAAGATACAGATAAATGTAAACATATACTGTTTATGAATTGGAAGAATTAACATCATTAAAATACCCATACTACCCAAAGCAATCTATGAGTCAATGTAATTCCAATAAAAATACCAAGGGCATATTTCACAGATCTAGAACAAATATTTCAAAAATTTATATGGAATGAAAAAAGACCCCAAGTAGTATCAGCAATCTTTTTTAAACATATTTTATTGATTATGCCATTACAGTTGTCCTATTTCCTGTCCTTCATTCCCCTCCACCCTGTACATGCCCTCCCCCCACTTTCCCCCTCTTTGGTTCATGTCCATGTGTCAGAAGTTCTTTAGCTTCTATGTTTCCCACATAGAAGCCCTCCCCCTCCCCCCTCCCCCTATTTTCTCCCCACCATCTATGCTACTTATTCTCTGTACCTTCTCCCCCCTTCTCCTCCCCCCACTCCCCTGTTGCTAACCCTCCATGTGATCTCCATTTCTGTGATTCTGTTCCCGATCTAGCTGCCTGCTTAGTTTGCTTTTGTTCTAGGTGTGGTTGTTAATAACTGTGAGTTTGCTGTCCTTTCACTGTTCATATTTTTCATCTTCTTTTTCTTATATAAGTCCCTTTAGCATTTCATATAATAAGGGCTTGGTGATGATGAACTCCTTGAACTTGACCTTATCTGAGAAGCACTTTATCTGCCCTTCCATTCTAAATGAAAGCTTTGCTGGATAGAGCAATCTTGGGTGTAGGTCCTTGCCTTTCATGACTTGAAATACTTCTTTCCAGCCCCTTCTTGCCTGTAAGGTCTCTTTTGAGAAATCAGCTGACAGTCTGATGGGAACTGCTTTGTAGGTGACTGTCCCCTTATCTCTAGCTGCTTCTAGGATTCTCTCCTTCATTTTAATCTTGGCTAATGTAATTATGATGTGCCTTGGTGTGTTCCTCCTTGTGCCAACTTCTTTGGGACTCTTGGGGCTTCCTGGATTTCCTGGACGTCTATTTCCTTTGCCAGATTGAGGAAGTTCTCCTTTATGATTTGTTCCAATAAGTTTTCCACTTGCTGCTCTTCCTCTTCCCCTTCTGGTACCCCTATAATTCGGATGCTGGAATGTTTAAAGATGTCCTGGAGGTTTCCAAGCCTCTCCTTACTTTTTTGAATTCTTGTTTCTTCATTCTTTTCTGTTTGGTTGTTTCTTTCTTCCTTCTGGTCCACTCCCTTGATTTAAGACCCAATTTTCTTTTCATCACTATTTGTTCCCTGTGCATTTCCCTTTATTTCACTTAGTGTAGCCTTCATTTTTTCATCTAATTTGTGACCAAAATCAACCAGTTCTGTGAGCATCCTGATCAGCAGTATTTTGAACTGTGCATCTCATAGGTTGGCCATCTCTTGGTTGCTTAAAAGTATTGGCTCTGGGGCTTTGATTTGTTCTTCTGATTGAGCCATTTTTGGTCAGGTTGTGCCTGTTTTATATGAGGGACAGAGCCTTAGGTGTTCACCAGGGCAGGGCAACCCAAGTAGCTGGGATGTGACGCTGTACGTGGGGATGGGGTGAAATAATGGCCCTTGTTCAGTGATCTCTCAGATTTTGGTCCCCTCTGCCACTTTCCACAAGCAAATTGGGCCCTGTGGTGCTGATTCCCAGGTGGGTGGGCTTGTGTAGGTTTTTTCTCGTTGCTGGGGCCCTAGGTTGCACAGTTTGTCTCACTGCCCATTTTTTGCCTGGTTTATCTGCATGCAAGTGTGTGTCCAAGGTGAGCCAACCACCTTGCGCATCTCACTGGTTTTGCTCATTTTCTCCCCACACCTAGGTCTGGCAGCCACCGCCTCTTCCTGCCAGACCCCTCTCCTCCAGTCGCTGACTTCACCCCACTTACTGGTTCATTGTTGTCGAACTTCAGTAAAGTTCAATTTTCTGTCCGTTCTGGTTGTGTTTTCATTTCTAAATCTTTGTTGCCTTAAATTTGGTTGTGCGAGGAGGTACAGCATTTCCACCTATGCCTCCATCTTGGCCAGCAGTCCAGCATCAGCAATCTTGAGAAAGAAAAATAAAGTTGGAAGGAGCACAATACCTCATATCAAACTGTATTACAAGGCCACTATAATCAAAATAGTCTGGCACTGACAAAGAACAGATATGTAGATTGATGGAACAGAACAGAGAGCCCAGAAATAACAGTTAATTAATATTTGACAAAGGAGTATACAATGGAGTAAAAATAGTCCTTCAGCAAATGGTGTGGGAGGAACTGGACTGCTACATGAAAAAAAGAATGAAACTAGACCACCAGCTTACACCATACATCAGAATAAAACTCAAAATGAATAAAAGGCTTAAATGTGAGTCATGATACCATAAAAACCTAGCAAAAATGTAGAGAGTAAAATTTCAGATATCTCACATAGCAACATTTTTGCTACTATATCTCCTAGGGCAAGGGAAATAAAGGAAAAAGTTAAACAAATGGGACTATATCAAACTGAAAAGGTTCTTCACAGCTAAAGAAACCATCTCCAAACTGTAAAGGGAACCGAACGTATGGGAGAACATATTTGCCAATAATACATCAGAGAAGGGTTTAATGTCCAAAATATATAAAGAACTCATACAACTCAACACCAGGAAGACAAACAACCCAATTAAAAAGTGGGCAAAGGACCTGAACAGACACTTCTCCAAGGAGGACATACAGAAGATCGATACACATATGAAAAATTGCTCAGCATCACTAGCCATCAGACAGGTACAAATGAAAAGGAAAACATTATGCTGAGTGAAATAAGCCAGGTGGTGACAGACAAATACCATATGATCTCACCTTTAAAAGGAACTTAAACAACAAAACAAACAAGCAAGCCAAATATAACCAAGACACTGAAATAGAGAACAGGCCGACAGTGACCAGAGGGGAGAGGGGAGGAAATTTCAGGGGAAAATGGGAAGGGTTTACAGGAACAAGCATAAAGGACACATGGACAAAAACTAGGGATGGGTGGAAATGGGAGGGAGGTGGGGAGCCCAAGGGGCTGGATGGGAGTAAAAGACAGAAAACTGTACCTGAACAACAATTAAAATAATTTTTTTCAAAAAATAATAATAAAACTGCAATGAAATATATATCACCTCACACCTGCCAACATGGCTATGATTAATAAATCAGCAAACAAGAAGTGTTGGTGAGGATGTGGTGGAAAGAGAATTCTGGTGCCTTTTTGGTAGGAATGCAGAATGGTGTCGCCACTGTGGAAAACAGCATGAAATTTCCTCAGAAAATAAAAAATAAAGCTACCTTTTGACCCAGCAATTCCACTGCTGGGAACATATCCTGAGATTCTCACAACACCAATTCAAAAAGAATGTATGCACCCCAATGTTCATAGCAGGACTATTTATAATAGCTAAGATTTGGAAACAGCCTAAGTGCCCATAATTAGATGAGTGGATTTAAAAAACTGTGGTATGTTTATATAATGAAATATTATGCTGCAGAAAAAAGGACTTCCTACCTTTTGGAACAGCACAGGTGGCAGTGGAAACTATTATGCTAAGTGAAATAAGCCAGTTGGTGAAAGACAAATACCAGATGATCTCACTTATAAGAGGGACCTAATGAACAAAATAAACTAAGAAGCAAACCAGTACCAGAACTGTTAAATTATGGAACAGACTGACGGTAGTAAGAGGGTAGAGGGAGGTGGGGTCTCTTTGAAAGAAGGTTAAGGGGTTAGTCAAAGAACAAACATATATGAAGGATCCATGGAAATGAACAATGGTACAGGGATTGACTATGGAAGTGGGATACAGGCTGGCTGTAGGGAAGTGAAGGGGGAAATATTGGGACAACGGTAACAGTATATACACTAAAAAGCACAAAATCCAATCATATATTATCTGCAAGAGACCCACAGTAAGTCCGAAGACACAAATGATTGAAAGTGAATGGATGGAAAACATTCCAAGCAAATAGCAATGAAAAGAAAACAGCTGGCTATACTAATATTAGTCAAAACAGACTTCAAGTAAAAAAAGATTACAAGATATCAAGAACATTATAAATTAATAAAAGGGTCACAACAAAAAGATATAATTATTTTTGTAAACATTTATGTACCTAATGACAGACCATCAAAATATATGAAGCAAAAAATAACAAAATCAAAGGCAGAAATAGAAGCTCTACAGTAATAATTGGAGACTTTAACACCTGACTCTCAATAATGGATAGAACATGCAGACAAAAGGTGACTAAGGAAATAGAGAACTTAACACAATAAGCCAACAAATCTGGTTACTGAACACAAAAACAACAAAATAAGCCAACTAATACATCTAATACAAACATACAGAACATGTCAGCCAACAACAGCATACATGTTTTTCTCAAGTTCATATGGAACATTTTCCAGCCTAGAACATATGTTAGGCAGCAAATTAAGTCTCAGGAGATTTTTAAAAATAGATACCATATGAAGTATGTTTTCTGACCACCATGGGATGAAGTTAGAAATTAACAACCAAACTGGAAAATGCACAAAATGATGGAAACTAAACAACACATTTTTAAACAGTGACTCAAAGAAAAAAAATCACAAGGGAAATTAGAAAATACTTAGAGACAAATGAAACAAAAGCACAGCATACCAAAGCTAGTGGGATGCAACACAAGTGTTGCTAAGAAGGAAACTTATAGCTATAAATGCGTACATTTTAAAATCTTGGACAAGGGCAAAAATAAATGGGACCACCTCAGACTAAAAAGTTTTTGTGCAACAAAGGAAACCATCAACAAAATGAAAAGGCAACCTACTGCATGCGAGAAGATATTCCAAAGTGATATTTTTGATAAATGCAAAATTTTGTAAATATTCAAAAATATGTAAAGAACTCATATAATGCAACATTAAAAAAACAAATAATCTAATTTGAAAATGGGCAAAGGACTTGAATAGACATATCTCCAAATAAGATGTACAAATGGCCAACAGACACATGAAAAGATGCGCAACATCACTGATTAGTCATCCAGGAAATGCACATCAAAACCACAATGAGATATCACCTAACACAAACCAATAACAAATGTTGGTGAGGATATGGGGAAAAGGCAACCTTCATTTGTTGTTACTGGGAATGAAGATTGGTGTAGATAGTACGGAAAACAGTATGGATGCTCCTCAAAAAATTAAAAATATAACTACCTTGCCCTGGCTGGTGTGGCTCGGTGGATTGGGCGCGGGCCTGCAAACCACACAATCGCGGTTCGATTCCCGGTCAGGGCACATGCCTGGGTTGCAGGCCAGTTCCCAGTTCCCAGCAGGGGACGCACGAGAGGCAACCATACATTGATATTTATTTCTCTCTCCCCCCCTCTCTCCTTCCCTTCCCCTCTAAGATAAATAAATAAAATCTTAAAGAAATATATATAACTACCTTATGGCCCAGCAATTCCACTTTTGGATATTTATCTGAAAAAAATGAAACACTAATTCTAAAAGATATATGCATCCCTCTGTACACTGCAACACTATTCACAACAGCCATGATGACAAAGAATCAACTGAAGTGTCTATCAATAGGCGAATACATAAAGAAGATTTGGTATATGTATATACACGGGACTGTTATTGAGCCGTAAAAAAGTATGAAATTTTGCCATTGGTGACAACATAGATGTGTAGGACGGTGTAGCCAGGGGACCCCCAAAAGAAGGATTTGTAATGGGGTCCAGAACTCAGGGTGTCCAGGAAATATCAAAAATATGGGATGTCCTCAACCCCACAAGTCTGAGCTGGGGGATGGGACCCACGGAGCAGGGCCATTGAGTTGTTTTGCATAGCAACAGTTTCACAGCTAACTTCTAGCATGGTCATTTAACATATCTATAACCTTTAACTGGTTTCATGGATATGTTAAATAGCTGTGGCTGTGCTTTGAGCCAGGGGGATGGAAGTGAATTCTACCCAAGTTATAACTGGGAGGTAACTCCCCAGCCCCTGTTACAGCTCCTGCGTGAGAGCTTAGAGATGATTGGCTCCACGCCATGGGGCCACAGCTGCCCAGACTCACTATGGCAGCCCAGTAAAGCTGGGAGGAAATGGGAGTCCTGGCAAGTGCAGCCAATTGTGGGAGGAGTCGGAAATGGGACTGCAGAAGAAGATTGGAGTGGGGATTTAAACTCAGATGCAGCAGCCATTAAAGAGAGAACCGCGTGCTTATTGCCAGAATGGGGACTTCAGCAGCCATGTAAGAATCACCATGTAGCTTTAGCAAAGAGAACAACGCGGCTTTGGCCAGAGTCGGGGGACCACCCTCCACCCACAGCCATGAGAAGAATCATCACTCGGCTTTAGCAGAGATCCACCATGCGGCTTTCTATTTTCCTGAGATACGGTACCTTGAACTGGGCAAAGGGGCAAAGAAGGACTGTGTGTGTTTGTGGGTATTTTAACGAACTTTGGGATTTTGATGAAGACATTAAGTCATTACTCTTAAGTCTGTATAACTTGAATAAATAATTCCTTTCCTCTTCACCAATCTCTGACATGGAGAGCTGTAATTCTCTGGCGAAGGGAAAGGCGAACCTAGTACAGGGGGACCCCAGGAGAAGGGAGGGTCAACTAGGTAACGTTGTGGGACCCCTTCCCTAGTGGCCAGTCCAGGAAAACCATGGGAGACCACATGTGCAGTAGCTTTAAAGTAATACAACTACTTGTACATGCACAGTAAAAGCCCGCCAAAACTAGCCAGGAAGGATCTGTCCTATAAGAATAGAGTCCCTCCAGCCCATGAGGTCCATCTCTGCTCAGAGCTGGCCTGCTCCCATGTTCTGTGGAGTGTACTATCGCTTTATAAATCTTCTTTCTTTCTTTATGCTGTAAACTCTGTGTGTTCAGTTCAATTCTTTTTCCTCGATTACTGAGAACCTGGTTACCTGTGCCCACCTGTGACTGATGGGCTTAGAGAATATTACACTAAGTGAAGTCAGACAGAAAGATAAATACTGTATGATCTCCCTTATATATGGAATCTAAAAAAACAAAACAGTCTCATAGATAAAAACTTCCAGTTATGTAATTAATGAGTCACAGGGATGTGACACACAGCATAACGAATATAGTCAATAATATTGTAATAACTTTATGTGATAGGTGGTTACTAGACTTATGATGATCATGTTGTAATGTATATCATGTCAAATCACTACGCTGTACACCTAAAACTAATGTAATATTGTATGTCAACTGCACTAGGAAAAGGAAGGAAGGAAACACAATTTACAGTAGTTAGAGATAAATAAAATAGAGAAGAGAAAAACAATATACAAAAATCAATAAATCCAAAAGCTGGTTCCTTGAAAGAATCAACAAAATTGATAACCCTTTAGCTAGGTAGGTGGACTAAGGAAAAAGACAGAAGACTTAAATTACTAAAATCGAAAATTAAAATGGGGACATTACTACCAGTCTTACAAAAATAACAAAGATTCTAAGGGGATACTATGAACAATTGTCTCCAATTAATTGGATAACAGACAAGATGGGCAAATTCCTAGAAACACAAAACCTACCAAGGCTGAATCCAGAGAAATGGACGATTTGAATAGAACTATCACTAGTAAGGAGATTCCACCGGTAATAAAAAATCCATCAACAATAAAAGGCCCTAACCCTGCTGGTATTACCGGTGAATTCTACCAAATGTTTCAAGAAGAACTAGTACCAATTCTTTTTGATCTCCAAAACATTGAAGAGGAAAGAACACTTCCTAATTCGTTTGACAAGGGCAGGACTACCCTGATACCAAAGCCAGATGGAGACAAAAGAAAACTACAGACCCTTAGGAACACTGACACAAAATTCCTCAACGAAAATACAAGCAACCAATTTTCAGCAGTTTATTAAATAGCTATTACACAAGAAGAAATGAGATTTTATTCCTGGAATGCAAGGATGGTACAACGTGAAATTTGGTCAATATATAATATCAGCAAAAGAAAAGGAAAATGCATGAGCATCTCAATACAAAAAAGGCATTGAAAGAATTCGACATTCTCTCAAGATAAAAAAAATCTAGCAATAGAAGGAAACTAGTACCTCAACATAATAAAAGGGCCTTCTTGACTACATCCCCCTGCACTCACATGGAAATGAGTTTGGATTTTCTGAGCACACACCAGCTGGCTGCAGGGAGGCAGCCCAGAAGGCTGCTGGCTGGGGAAGGGGGAGAAGAGGGAAGAAGGGAGGGGCGGGAGCCCCGCCAAGATGAAAATTCCACCTTCTCACAGCAGAGCAATGATGGGGCGCTGAGAGCTCCCCACAGTTCACCGCAGCTCTGCCACTCACCCACCTTGGGAAGAAGCTGTCAGCTCAGAGGGAGCCCTGTGCACTCAGGCCAGCCTACCCTGGAGAAGCACAGCCTTCCAGGTCCGAACCACTGAGCCGGCCATTGGCGAGGTACCTGGCGTACACACGTAGAAGTGTGTGCCCCCGAGAGGTCCTCTCCGACTTCTAGGCCAACCCTTTCACGGGCTGGGGGAGTGGATCCGAGGCCCTGAGAGGGGACAGGGACCACCGCTGTATCAGAGAGGACCGCAAGCCTGTCTTGTCCCGTCCGCCGGGGTTCTCCCGTGGAAGTGCCCGGGAGCAGGTGGCAAAGGTCCCCCGGGCGGTGGGCGCTGCGCCCCCCCTGGGGTAGCCCGGAGGCGAGAGAGGCTGAGGGGGCGGGGGAGGGGCGGGGTGGGGTCACGCGTTTGACTCCGCCTCTTGCTGGTATCAGCCTGTGCTCTGGTGCTGGCTCAGTCTGGGCAGCTCTCCTCGCCGCCGTCGCTCCGGGACCGCGGGATGACACCGCCTCTGCCCGGATGCACCGCCCTCGGCGCCCTGCCCTCCCGCGTCCCCGGCCGGCGGCCTCGGCCCCAGCTCCCGCTTCAGCTGCTACTGCTGCTGCTCTGGGCGGCCGCCGACACCCACGGCCACCCGAGGAGCGGACCCCGCGTCTCTGCTGTCTGGAAAGGTGGGTGGCGCCGCACAGCGGGCAGAGCGCGGGTCCGCGGGTCCGCGGGTCCGCGGGTTGGGTGCAGAGTGTGTGGCACGGGCTCGGCGCGCTGCGGTCCCGGGCTGTCCTTGCGGGGAGCGTGCAGGTCTGGGTGAGTGTGAGTGTGAGTGTGCGTGCTGACACTGGAGTGGCAGGAACGCTGCGGGGAGCTGGCGTGGGGTGGGGGTCTGCTGGAGCCGCGGCTAAGTCACTGCTAGTGCGCCCACAACTGGGAGCCGCAGTGCCGGGGCACTGGAGGAGGGAGCCGGCCCCTCTCTGCACCCAGAGGAGCTCTTCCTCCTCCAGCGCTGGGCCACTGGTCAAGACCCTTTCTCCCGCTGGGACCTCCACCCACGCCCCCTTTCCTGAGCTGCGGGCTGGGCTCCTCTGTGGCACGGGGCCGGGCTGTGCCAGAGTGTGGGGGGGAGGGGGAGGCGTGGACCCCTTGCTGCCGCTGCTGCGCTCTGGCTGTGGGAACAAAGACCCTGCTGCCTGCCCCCGCCCGGTCCCGGCCCAGAGCACAGCCGGTGAAGGGTGGGCACCCTGTGATGATCTGGGACTAGGTAGGGTGCGGAAGCTTGGGACACCTGGGCGCTACCTCTGCAATGCCGGCACCTGCACCTGCCGCTCCCCCCCACCCCACCACGTCCGCACGTGGCAGTTGTCACCAGGAATAGGTGCCAGCGTGGGGGGCACTGCCTGTTGGGCGGGGCGGGGCCATTGGGACCCCCCAGGTGGTGGATCTGGGGCGGGGGTGCAGCTTTTAGGCTGCGGTAGATATGTGAGCCTGGAGGACCCTAGAGTCTCCCTCAGGGGTGACTGAAGTTGAAACCCCTACACAATGGGCCAGAAAGCCGTCTGTCTAGGTGGGATTTGAAGCTTTATGCCCTGAGGGACTGAGCTCCCCTCCCCTGCATTGCAAATAAATGCTTCCCGCCCCCAGGATGAGTGGATTCTGTCCCCAAATTGGACGGATCTGTGGGTCCCTGTGGTGGTGGTGGACTCAGGGTGTGGGCTGGGGGGACCTGCGGGTCTGGACCTGCCTGGACCCTTTGATGCCTGAGGCGGTTTGCAGGGATTGTCAGGGCCTGAGCTTTATCTGGGGCAGGTATTCTTAGCAGAGAGAGGGGGGGAAACTCACACAAAACCAGCGGCCTGAACTGCAGCTGCAGCAGAGAGATTGTGACTTGCCCAAGGTCACTGGGCACCTGTGAGCTCACGGTGCAGAGGCTGCCTCTGATCTGGCACAGAACCTGGGCAACCACTGGGTTAGGGAGGGGGAAAGGATTTAGGTAACTCCTTGGGGGGGGGACTGGGGGGGGCTAACTCTTTGTTATTCAGCCTGAGGTATTCCAGGTGGGAGTGCAGCAGGGAAGCTGGACATTTGGCCATCTCCTCACGGAGGACACCCCATCCTAGGCTTCCTCTGCCTTCCCAGAACCTTTGCCTTGCATCAGACCCCTTGGCTGCCCTGGACAGCCCAGCATTTGGGCCCTCTGAAGGGGGCCAAAGGACCATATCTGAGTGTTTTCGAAGCTCCCCCTGCTCCAACCCCTTGCATTTGGCACTGCTTGCCCCCACCCCCAAGTCTTCCCAAGACCTCTCCCCTTTCTTAGCACTTAGTATGCACTTCCCCAACACTTAGTCTCTCTGCCCTGAGGCTGTTTGAAGCTGCTTTAGGTTCTTTTGCCCTCTTTCCAAGTCTCCCAGTGCAGCTCCACCTCTTTCCCCTACATGCAGTTCCCCACAATAGCCACACGGGCTGTGGCCTCTGAGAGGCAGTACAGTGGTGGCCTCTGCTGGAGTCTGCCCACCCCTCGCCTGTCTTGTCCGAGGGCAGCCTGTGGTCTTCTTCATCAGTGCCAGGCGCCCCACTGGCCAGACAGACCCTGCCATCCGCCTGCCCCCCAGGACCGCCAGCAGGTGGTGGTGTGCCTGGCTGACAGCTGCCTTCTATTTCCTCTGGGGTGACACGTGGACAGGAATGGGCTTGAGCAGGGAAACCCAGGAGTGGGATGAGAGGAGAGCCCTCCTGGTCTTACAGTAGTCTAGGCCTCCTTCCTATCTACCAGTGGTTGGGGGACTGGGGGTGGCCTTGCAGAGCCACCAGATAAGGATAATGGTGGTTCTGGAGCCACTTCCCTGTGAGGCATAGGTTGGGGTTTTAGTTTTGAGTCAGGACAGGTATGGGGACTGGAACAGGTATGGGGGTGGTTCTTCTTTATCATTTATTTTCTGCTTCTTGGACCACTTCACCTCAGGGAAAGATTAGGTGGGGGAGGGGCAGGTTCTGGGAGGGCCCCGGCCTGCACTTGTCTGGGGAGGTTGGGACCTCCAGCCTTTGTGTGTGTGTGTGTACATATACACACATGCATTTATTTTTTTAAATATTATTTATTTATTTATTTTTACAGAGAGGGGAAGGAAAGGAGAAAGAGTAGGAGAGAAACATCAATGTGTGCTTGCCTCTCATGTGTCCCCTACTGGGGACCTGGCCTGCAACCCAGGCATGTGCCCTGACTGAGAATCGAACCGGTGACCCTTTGCTTCACAGGCCCGTGCTCAATCCACTGAGCCACACCAGCCAGGGCTAGTTATTTATTTTTTAAGTTTTATTTTATGGAGAGACCTCCAGCATGTTGAGTCCCAGCTCAGCAGCTCTGGGCAGAGAGCAATGTGCTGGCACTAACCTGCTGGGTGCCCTTGACCTCCACACCCTCAGAGTTTGCCAGAGCAGGAAGGGCTCTGGAGGTTGTTCCCTGAGGGCTGTCACTGACACTTGGGCCAGTCAGACATAGGACTGTTTGGTCCTGACCTCCCTGCAAGAAGGGGCTGAAGAGGGGTGTGCTACAGTTGAGGGCAGGAGACTGGCGTGCCCGGGGAAGCTCTGCACCCCTTTCCCCTTCCATCCTGGTTAGAGGAGATGGAGGAGCTTGGAAGGTCCTGGCCCCCAAGGTCAGAGACGAGCCAGCCTGCTGCCAAGGAGCAACAGAGCTCAGTCTTCAGTCTGCACCTGCCCAGCTGGTTCTGCCTCTCCCTTGTCCAGTTAGACAACAGGATGTTGTTGACTTGGAGGCTGCTGGGGAGCTATTATGGGGCTAGTCCCCAGGGTGGGGTTTGTGACCTCCTCCAGGGGATGAAGTCACAGGTGGGGCTCCCCAAGCATCTGCATTTCCAGTGGAAATCCTGGTCCCCTTGAGGCACAACCCGACCTGTTGCTCAGATGCTCACCCTGCAGGACATGTAACAAAATTAGCAGTTTACAGATGAGGAAAAAGAGGATTAGAAAGGTCACCTACTTAGAAAATGAACTCAAGTGCTGGGATGTGAATGCAGGTTTCCTGGCCCATGATCTTTTTACTGGGCTGGCTGCTTACTACTTCCAAACGGTGAGATTAGTTCAGAGATGTCCCAGAGACAACCAGGACTCTTAGCTGATTATCGCTTAAGATATTAGCAGATAGTCCTGGCTGGTGTGGCTCAGTGGAATGAGCACGGGCCTGTGAACCAAAGGGTTCAATTCCCGGTCAGGGCACATGCCTGGGTTGCAGGCCAGGTCCCCAGTGGGGGACACATGAGAGGCAACCACACACTGGTGTTTCTCTCCCATTCTTTCTTCTTCCCTTCCCCTCTCTCTGAATAAATAAATAAATAAAATATTTTTAAAAAAGATACTAGCAGATAACCCTTTAGACTATTAATGCTGATGTACCTCCATGTTCTCCCATCTTCTGCCTGGAGATCTCTCTTTTTTTTTTAATGATTGGTTTTTAGAGAGAGAGAAACGGGAGAAAGAAACTTTGATTTGTTGTTCCACTTATTGATGCACTCACTGATTGGTTCCTGTATGTCCCCTGACGGGGGATGGAACCACAACCTTGGCAAATCTGGGCGACGCTCTAACCAACTGAGCTATCCAGCCAGGGCCCAGAGATTTATTTCAGAAACAAATGGACTTTTAATTGGGAGGTAAATATAAACTTTTAGACCTGAGAAAAAAAAAACACCTGTTTTGTGATAGCACTTTAGATACTGTATCCTTGAGTATTCTTCCAAAAGGAAGCACATTTCTGTTTTTCCCCTTTGCATTTTATTTATTTTTAAATGTACATTACTTTTTTGTATTTGTACATTGTGTTTTTTTCTCATTACCATTTACCCCCACCCCCACCCCCTCACCCTCCTGCATCTCCACCCTCCAGGAGGCACGTTTGTTGATCTCCCACTGGATCAGCACCTGCAGCAAGCTAATCCCTCAGACCTTCCCCCCCCACCCCCCATCTCTTTGGTGGTTCTCTGTGGAGAGTCACAACCCCTCCGCAGATCCCCTCAGCCTGCTGTTTCAGCAGGGGTGTGTCCCCCAGGCTCCGGGAACAACAAAAGACTAGCTGGTCTTTCAGAGCACCTCACCTTACTCCTCCATGCCCTTACACGTGTTCTCTCTTAAGCTTGGGCTCCCTTCTCTCCCTAGTGCACATTTGCTCTCCCTTAAATACCCTCTCAAATGATCTCTCCTGGCGGACAGCCCTGTGTCCTCACTGTCCCTGTTAGTAATGGCTTCCACCGACTGTTCCTACTGCTCTCCCTGAGGTCTGCACTTCTGCTGAGGGCCTCAGCGTGGTATTTGGCAATTGGTTGGTTTTTGTTTGATCTAGTCTCGTTTCTCCTGCTGTCCTAAGAGTTCCTTAATGTCAGGGACTGTTATATGTTACAACTTGTGCCTTGCCCCAAAGCAGGCATGGAGTAAATGCTTAGTGTGAGTTTGCTGAATGAATGAATTAGGTAATTTGATGAGGGTGAATACTTTCCAGGAGAGAGACTCCTCACAATTAGCACTGTAGGTGAGGATGTGGTTCCACCTGGAGCCACAGGGGGGCATTCGCCTTGCTTTGGGAGTGGTGCTCCTGGAGTTAGTGGGGCAGCACAGCCTACATCATCCATCGCAAATAGCTGTCCTAGGGGAGGCAACCACACTTTTAAAAGTGTGACTTAGGGTGACATCTTCCCTGCTCCCCCTTCTTTAACCCACATTTCTTCACCTATGAAATGGGCTGATATCCCAGGTAGGAGAGCAACTAAGTAAAACTAAGACAACTGCTAANCACCTCACCTTCCACAACCAGCCCAGCGGTGGGGAGGAAGGACCGTGGCTGTGAGGGAAGGCCACCCCAGTACCACAGCTTCCTGATGCGAAGTTGGGCCAGGGGCCTGGAAGACCGGTTCCCCCTGACACCTGACTGTGGGGATTCTCCAGCTGAGGCCCGTCCCTCACAGAGACTTTCCCTGGAAGGGAGGGAGCTCCCCCAGCAGCAGCCAGGCTCTGCTGGTCAAGGGGTGGGGGTGGGGGTGCGGATGCCCCTCCTCTGGTCAGCTGCCCCTTCAGGAACCTTCACCTCCTGAGCGGGGGTAGCTCACTCCCTGGCTGGGAGAAGCAGGGGGAGCTGGGCACCCTTTTATGAGGAGGGCCAGAGCCCCTCATGTTCAGGTGGGAAGTAGAGGCTCAGCCCAGGGAAGGTGATGGCCCTCACGTGGACAGCTGTGGTCCCCGCTGACGTCGTGTCTTTCTCCCCCAGCCCCACGTCACTATTTCAGCCACTCCAGGGCTGTCTAGATGTGTCACAAGAGACTGACCACACTTCCCCTGCTTTGGTTGGCAGTTTGGGGGCCGGAAACTTCCCCTTCTCTTGATTTCCTTTTTTGGCAAAGCCCGGCTGTCCCATAAGCCTTCTGTCTCTGTGTGGGGGAGAAGGGGTCCTCTTAGAGCATGGAGGACTGTGGCCCCTTATTGGCCTTCACAAAATGGTCATTCCTCTTCCCTGGTCAGCCTGGGCCATGAGCGACCAGGAGATCCATCCTGTCCCGGCCCCTCTGATACGAGGATAGAGGTGATTCTCCCCCTCCAGTCAGCCTCCCAGCCCTTTATTTCCCCAGCCTTGGCCCGGGCCCTGCTGTGTGGTCAGGACTGCACCCTGGCCTCTGTGAGGTCCTTCCATCCCTCTGTGTCACTGTGTTGAGAGTTTCTCCCAGGACACGGAGACAGAGCTGCACTTTCCTCAGTCCTGCAGGGTAGCCTGTCCCCACTGATCCCTCTTCTGTACTTCTTCCCTCCCCACTGCTCAGCTTCCCACGTTTTTTCTGCCTGAGGGCCATTGCCCTACCTGTTCTGTCTCACTGCACCCTATTCATCCTCCTCCTCCCCGCCATTGCTATCTCACTTCCTCCAGGGAGTCTTCTTGGATAGATTCAACCCACACGACATGATGGGGTAGAGTTCCGGACATCAGGGAAAAAAAAAACAGCGTCAGATCAGCTGAGCCAACCACAAGTTCCACAGATGCGGAAATGGAGGACAGAGATAAAAGGGAATTGCCCAAGGTCACCCAGTGAGACAGGCACGGCCGGGACCAGGACTGTGTCTTCTGCTGGAGCCTACCCCTGGCTCAGCTCTCGGCCTTCCTCCATTTTTCTGTCTGCCGTCAAGCTCTGTCCCCAGGCTTGGGGTTCCCTGAGTCCCTTTATTCCTCTGATGGCTCAGGCCCTTCCTGCTCTGGCACTGTCTGCTCCCAGGAGCCCCCCCAGGCCATGACGTTCCTCCCCTCAGAACCTTAGATTGGGGCCAGCTCAGTGCCCCTCTTCTGGCTTTTCCTCAGGGCATCTGGACTGCCGGGGTCTCAGGGCCGGGTGGATCTGTGTCATGGCTTGGGCTAATCTGGGTTTAACCTTCACAGCAGCCTGGGATCAGGCTGATCCTGAGTGCCTCCTGCAGCCCCTGCTTCCAGTCAGGGGCTCTGTGCCAGTGGCCCCGGGGTGGCCCCCATTACTCGGTGAAGCTAGCCCCTGCCTTCAGGCCTAGGTCTGTGTTCATCCCATCTCAGAGAGAGGGGAGGCGAGGCCTGGCTCTGCTGTTGCAGGGCACCCAGGTGTCCAGAGAGTGAGGCCTGCTGCCAGTCAAAGGAGGGCACCTGGAGAGGTCAGGAAGGACCCGCAGATACAGCCAAGGACTGTGACGGCGGGCACGAGTGGGAAAGGTCAGGGTGGAGTGGGACAACTGGAAAAGACTTCCTGGGCGGTGGGCGGGGAAGAACTGAGCTGGGACGGGGGCTGGGGCGTGTGGTGGGGCAGAGTGCAGCACAGAGAGCTTTTCTGCTCATGGTGTTTGTCCTCTGGGCCTGAGTGACAAAGGAAGGTCAACATGATAAGCTCAGCACCCTGTTAGCGGCCTGGGGGCCTATTCTAAGACGTCTCCTACCCCAGTCCTGGTCCTCCCTACTATCTCACCTGCCCCCACTTTCCAAGACGTGGCCTTGGCTTGGCCTGGGGATGGCAGGGATTTGCCAAGGTTATGCAGTGAGATGGGATCAGGGCCGTGTCTTCTGCTGGAACCTACCTTGCAGAAGTCCTGGCCTCAGCTCTTGGCCTCCCTCCACTTGTCTGTCTTGGTGTATTGGGATAGTGTTCTAACCAGCTGAGCTACCTGGCCAGGACCCTGTCTGACTTAGTACCTCACTTAGCATAATACCCTCTAGGTCTGTCTGTGTTGTGGCAAATGGTAAGATTCCATTCTTTTTTATAGCCAAGTAACATTCCACTGTGTGTATGTACCACCGCTTTATTGAATCGTCCACTGAGGAGCACTTCAGTGGTTTCCACATCTTGGCTATTGGAAATAATGCTACAGTGAACATAGAGGTGCACACATCTTTCCGAATTAGTGATTTGGATTTCTTTGGATAAATACCAGATGGAATCTCTGGGTTGTAAGGTAGTTCTACTTTTAATTTTTTGAGAAACCTCCATGCTGTTTTCCATAGTGGATGCAGCAAATTACATTCCCACCGACAGTGTACGGGGGCGCCCTCCACACCCAAGTGGCGAGTGTTTTTAGCCAATGCTGGCTGGTGGGGAGCTTGCTGGGTGTGTGTTAAAGAAGGTTTGAAAGTGTACCCTGCCCTTCGCTGCGGTCCGCCCAAGAACAGAACACCCAGTGCCTTCTATTTCTGGGCCGAGATCTCAGAAGACTTATCTTCCCGATTAGTCATGCTGGTCAGCACACAGTATGTGCTGCGCCCCCAGATCTACCCACACACCCCACACCAGTCTGTATGCCCATGCTCACTTAAACACACTCTCCTTAGGGCATTGTGGGTAGAGGTCAGGGTTTTATTGACCAAGAGGCCTCTGACCAGGCTGCGCCCTCTCTGGGCCTTAGTCTCCTCATTTGTGTGGGAAGGGCTGACTTGAAAGCTTCCAAGGGCTCATCTACTGAGTGTAGGGCTGGGCACAGGTCCCAGAGTCAGCCTGCCTGAGTGTCAACGTACTCTCCAGCACTTACAGCTGTGTGATCTTGTGCAAGTTACTCAACTTCTCTGTGTTTCACTGCCCTCATCTGTAAAATAGGGATGATAAGAGAACCCACCTCATGAGAGTTCAGTGATTATTAAGTGAATTAATATATCCAAAAATCACTTAGAACAGTGCCTGGCACGTATTAGTGGGTGCTGTGGAATGGTTAGGTTGTAGGTAGGGGTGTCATTGTCATCACCACCATCTTCCTCCTCCTTTGGCACCTCTGGTTTCTGATGCAGTGCAGCAGCCCTGGCCGCCCAGCCCCGGCCAGCTCTCCCTGACCGGCTGCCCTGGCACTGCTTCCCCCATCCACCTGCTGCTGGCCCAGGCCAAGGCCAAGGCCGAGCTGGGGAACCTTCTGTTTCTCAACTGTCTTCCCGTCCTGCCTCCCTCCCTCCACCAACCATCTTCTGCCCTCTCTGCCACCCCTGCCCTGGCTCTGAGCCCAAGGACAGGCCCCGCATTTCTGTTCATTGTTTCCCTTGAAGGAACCGCCAGCTGACCTTAGCTTCTCTCTGGGGCTTTTTGAACTTGCTGGGCCGAAGAACAGGTAGAAGGTGGATAGGACATGGTGTTCATCCTGGGCTTCCTACCTTCCCTGGGCCTCGCACACCCTCTCTGCTGAGACACCTGGGTCTCAGTGCCAGCCTTCCCCCCGTGAGCCTCTGAGTCTGGCTCAGCTCTGCTCCCCCGCAGTTTGCTTTTCAGCTGCCCCTTTCCTCCAAGCCTTTGCCCCAACTGGTCTCCTCACCAACCAAGCCTTCTGGTCCTTTGAGCACGGTAGCTCAGAGCTGCCTTGGAAGAGCCTTAGTTTTTCTGCCCATAAAACAGGGCTGCAGACTCTTGTCTTCTTTCTTCGCAGGTGGCTGGAAGATGTAGTGGACTAGTTGGTGGAGGCAGGTGAGGATGTGGCTTCTGCTGCTGCCTCTACCTCCAGAAAGCTGCCTGTGGCTGGGCCAGCACTCACAATCACACACTTTCCAAAAACGCCCCATGAACTTAACCCTGATTATTTTGTGATTTATTCCAAGATCAATGGTGGATAATAAAACCTAGACCTTAGCTCTGGCTGGTGTGGCTCAGTGGACTGAGCACAGGCCTGTGGACCGAAAACTTATTGGTTCAGTTACCGGTCAGGGCACGTGCCTGTGTTGCGGGCCAAGTACCCAGTTGGGAGCATGCGAGAGGCAACCAATGGATGTGTCTTTGGCACATTGATGTTTCTCTCCCTCTTTTTCTCCCTCCTTTCTCCTCTCTCTAAAAATAAATAAAATCTTTTAAAAACAACACCCCCCCCCTGCTATACTTTAGCAAGTACTAGTCCTTCCTGTCCATAGAGGAAAATGGATCAGAAACTGAGGTCAGGAAGGCCCAGCCCCTGGTCACGGTCACAGTCAACCAGTTGTCTGGCTGGCAAAGGAGCTCAAGGCTTCTTGGAACCAGGACTGGACCCACGCGTGAGATATCCTCCCATCCCACCCACGGCTGACGTTAGGGGGCAGGAAGATGCACCCCTCTGTTCCCTGGCTGATAAAGAGAGGCAGAGCTCCCACTGCCTGTGAGCTAAGTACCGTATCAAGGGCCTGCCACCTGTCTGGCACGAGGCTCCGCCCCTGCCAGGCAGCTCTCTGGAACTCTGCCCTACCCGATGTCGAATGTCACCAGCACTGGAACGACAACCATGGGCCCTCCTTAGCACAAGCTGGTGCCCCTCTGGAAACTGGGCTTCTGGTGACCAGGAGTGGTTGCTCATACCTTCATCCCTGGCCACATCAGCAGAGACAAAATCAATAAAACATTTGTCCCTTTGCCTGCATCCATCCCAGTGCAAATGTTTCTCTCTACTGCTCTGATGCAGCACTGTGCTCCACCTTTAGTTACTCCTTGGAGTGCAAGGCTTTGGTTGCTAAAAACCCCTGGAGGTCAGTGCCCTACCTGGAAGGTAGTTGTGTAGGTGACTCCTGTCAATTATCAGGTCAATGTCTTATTACCTAGTGGGATGGGGAAGGGTGGAGTGAAGGAGGTGACTTGGAGAAGTGGGGAAGAGGTGACATATAGCTTTTTGCAAATCCAGAGGCTCCCGAGTAAGTCCAGGGTATGATCCCAGGGGGCTGGGGCTGGGCGCTGAGTACCAGAACCCCTGAGCTGTGGCCTGTCTCTGCCCCTCCCTTCTTTGCCGAGTGCCTTGGGCCAGTGACGTGGCCTCTTTGGCCTCTATGCACCCTCAGCTCAATGTCTATTGAGATCCTTTCCCTTCCACTTTAACAAGTGGGGGTGACGCAAAGGATGGAGAGGTGCAGGCTAATTACTGGGCTCCACGTGAGCCTTCCTCTGCTCTCTGCCAACTGTATGGTAGGCAAGGGTCTGAGGTGGGTGAGGGTGGGGCACAGGTCCTGCCAGATGCAGCTGGGTTCCCAGCTGAAGGCTAGCCTGACTCTTTCTAGGTGTCTGAATTCCTGCCAGCCTCCATGCTGACTTTAATCTAAGGACTCCTTGAGGTTAGCATTCAAGACCTGTTGGGTCAGCAGGTCAGTTTGAAAGGCTGTCCCTACCCAGACCAGATTGTGGGGACTGTCCCCTGTTGTTTCCTTCTGGGACAAGATCCACCCTCATTCCAGCCCCCACCTCACCCTCCCTTTGGGCTGCCCTCTTTCACCAGCAACGAGGACATGGGGACAGCGCAGGCTACATGGAGGTAGCGCCCAGAGTGTATGAGAGAAGGGGTGGAGTTCCACCCTGCAGGCCTGCTGAGAGCCCACCCTACAGAAGTCTAGACTGACTGGGGCCAGTCAGCTGCTGGGACAGTGGTTGGGGGGCGGGGGAGCATGAGAGGAATCAGCTCGGATCAGTTCCAACAGGGTCAGAGCTCCAGGACAACCCAACTTGGGGGCTGTGACTGGGAGAGGCTGCCTCCTACACGCAGCCATCTTCCTGACCCTCATCTCTGCTGGGGCTGGACCTGGGCCTGGGCCTTGCTGGTCCTGATGCTCTGAGAAGGGTGGGGGCTCGGAGAGGCCACGGAGTCCTGCTGGGCCTGGGGCAGCCTGAGTGTTCCTCGGTGGAGGAGTAAGGATTGGAATCGCATGGGGGTGGGGGGAGGGGTCTTGTAGCCAGCTGCCTCTGGGGCCATGCCCATATACATTCCCCTGGCCCCCTCCCCTACCTGAACTCCTGGTTATTCTGGGAGCTTTTAGCTGCCACTTAGTCAGCCACTAATGCAGCAGGCTGGGGAGTGAAGCTGGGAGACACGGTGCCAGGTGCCAGACTTGCTCCTTTTAGACATCCGATGGGAAGTGGAGGGGGCTGCGCAGGCAGGGGAGTCAGGAGGTGGGACGGTACTAAAGGAAAGGTGGCTTTGGGGACACTAGCCCTGCTCCTAGGGAGGAGGGGCAGCACTGGAGACTGACAGGCAATGGGTCGGTGTATCCTGGGGTGCGGGGGGCCCCGCAGCACCTCCTCCCCTCCATCACACACGGCCTTATCCCATCTTCCTGATCTCTGCTTAGGCCTCTCTACCGTTGTGCAGTCAGCTTTCCCACCTTTGCTTGGCCTGTTTCCCCTGCCTGAAATTCTTTCTGCCTGTTCCTGACCCATCTGACTTTAATTTGCCTCCCCCATCTCTCTGGATTCATAAGGAAGCAAAAGGACACATTGGGGGATGTGGCACTTGCTCCCTTGGCTGGGCCTTTTTAGGGGCAGACCCTTGCCTTGCTCTGCATCGGCAGAGCCTTGAAGGCTGACCCCTCCGTGGCCCCATGTTGGTGACATGAGGCCATGGATCCTGGTCCAGAGGCTTGGTGCTGCCTTCACTTCCAGGCAGCCCTCCTGCCCCTGCACCCTCCAGCCCCCATTCCCCTGGACCTGAACAAAGCTTCCTTTCATGTATTCATTGAGCTGCTGCCACTCCGACACTTCCCTGGCACAATCAGGCTCTTTGAGGGTTTGGGGCTATGTGGGAGCAGGGCTGGGGCTGGGGTAGAGAATGGGCCAAGTCCAGGTCCTGGGGCCAGGCTTGTGCCATGCTCCCCATACACATCGCCAGGTGCAGAGCAGTGAGGTGGGGAACCTGGGGGTCAAAGGAGGCCGTGCTCCTGGGCTCCTATTGGTTCTTCTGCCTCCTCCTCACCCCAGGGGCCTGAGCCGGGATGTGAAGGGCCTAGGCTTGCAGTTCTGTGCAGGGTGGTCCTGGCCGTGGTGCTGCAGTGCCCCCACACTGCACCAGCTGCAGCAGCGCTCACCGCCCTCTATGTCCTCAAATTCTTCATGTGCACCCAGACGGTTTCGCTTGAGCGCCGTGGAAGCTTGCTTTAGCGTGCCTGACTGGCATCAGATTCCAGGGTAGGTTTCCCTTCGGGCCTTGCTCTCCAGGGCCTGTCCACTGCCTCTCCCATCAGACTAGACTTCCCAGGGCAGAGCTGTGACCCTCAGACAAGGGCTCCATTAGGGCTCCCTCTGGTGCTTTTTTCCGGGGACCAGAGCTGCGCCTTGGCTGTGGCCTTGTTGCTGGTGCTGGCCGAGGTGACTGGTGGAGATGACTGGTGGAGATGGCTGGTGTGGCCTGAGGGTAGGGTTCCTCCCCTTTAGCCTTTAGGGGCTTCAGAACTTCTGCCCAGCCCAACATCTCCAGATGCAGACACACAGCTTTTCCTGGCCTCTGGTTGGCTGGGAGTGTGGGAGTGGAGCCGGGGCTGCTGACTGCCCAGATCCCGGCTGGGCTGTGGGCTGTAGGTGAAAGGGGAGCTGTGGGAGCTGAGTCAGGGAGGCCTTGTATCTTTGGGTTGCTGGCCCCAGCACTCTTAATTTAACTTTACCCCAGCTGGAAAGGAGGGGGAACCTGGGGGCCTGAGCCTTGGTTGGCAATGCCCACCAACACCCAACACAGAGCTGGGCACCGGGCCCCTGCCCTGCACAGCTGGGGCTGATGGGGAGTGAGCCTCGGGGTGCAGTGAGGCTGCTGGGGCTGCTTGTGTTGCTCATCTCACTAGCTTAGCACCTCTCTGTGGCCCACAGTGCTGGCATCTCCCTAAACGCTCCTGGGAACCAGTACTCAGTAATGGACTAGCCAGTCTGTCCTGCCTCCTGGTGTGACCTCAGGCTGGCGTGTCCCCAGGGGATTTCCACCTCTGCAGGGAGGCAGGTCACAGACAAGGTGAAGAGTTTACTACCCCATTTCCAGAGTGACTTGGGCATGCAGGGATGTGTGGTAAGGAGACAGAGTGAAGATGTGGGTTTGCGTGGTGTGTTGCTTTCCTTGCCCTGTTGAATGCAGAATCAGTAGGAATGGCCCAAATGGCAGCAAGAGGGGTTTGGGGCAGACTCCGGAAATGGCAGTGCTTTTCTGTCTGGGCTGGAGTGTGTCCTCCTTGGGTGTCTCTGCTAAGCCGCTGCCCCTGAGTGTGCGGCAGCTGAGTAAACAGTGGTCAGGCCGGTCTGGGGGTGGGGCGGGGGGGAGGGTCCCAGGCTGGAAGGTGTGAGCTGTCCCATCTCTGGGAGCTAGTCCTGCAACCAAGACAACCTCAGCACTGTCACCGGAGACGAGATATCTTCTCCCCGGAGGCGGTGGCTGCAGAGTTTCCTTTTTGGGTAAAATTTCCTGGGTCAGCCCTTCTGTTTAAAGGCCCAGGCCTCTGTGAAGGACCCCCATCCCAGAGTTGCTGGGGTGGAAGGGTGGAATTTTACCCCTGGGATGAACTGGCACCTCCATGAAACCCGAGTGGGCCAGGCCAGGCTCGAGCTGTGGGCAGGAGCTTGGGCTCTCGTTCACTGTCTGCTACTGACCGTGCAACCTTGTGCTGTATGGCCCCTCCGGACCTCTGCTTTTCCATCTGTGAAATGGGAGGGAGGGGTCATGTAGGCTCCTTTCCAGCCCTGATGTATAAGCTGACTGACTCACTGAGGAGTGCTGGGGTGGGCCAGGAGGGACTGAAGAGGCCTTCCTGAAGGAGAGGATGGGGTTCTGAACAAAGTGATTCCTGGGAACCTGGACTCTAAATCAGATGCTTAGAGGGCTGCTTCCTTTGCCTGAGCAGCAGAGAGCCTCACAGAGCGTGGCTGGAGGTCCTGGTTCCTCCTGCCGGAGCCCAGCCCATTAGGAATAGCCAGGTGTGTATGTGGGAGCGGGGAGGAGAAGCCTGTTCTCCCCCAGGGTCCCTAAATCTGTTCCCACCCTGAGTTTGCATATTGTAGGGTAGGGGCCATGGCTTTGGGGTGAGGATGTCTGCTTGCCAGACCCTACCAGCGTACCCCTCACTGTACCCATGGCTCCGAGCCCTGGCATTGCCACAGCCCAGACCTGAGCGCCTGTTGCCACCTGCGTGCCCGGGTGCCTGAGATGGAGGACAGGACCTCCCTGGCCAGGGTCCAGCATTAAGTTTTTGCCAATTGCCTCCTCCTCAGGCCGCGCAGGGAAGGACCGAGTGGATTTTGGCTCAGCAGAGCCGCACACCGTGCTTTTCCACGAGCCAGGCAGCGATTCCGTGTGGGTGGGTGGACGTGGCAAAGTCTATCTCTTCAACTTTCCCGAGGGCAAGAATGCCTCTGTGCACACGGTAAGCCTGGAGCCTGCACTGCCCTTCCCCCAATTTCTCCCCTTATCTCTCTTCTGGCCTTGGTGAGGGGCCTCAGGGGATTTGGGGGAGGGAACTGGCATCTTTTCCTAAATCAGTCCACCCCCCCATTATATCCCATAGGTGGTCTCTGGGGGAGGCTCCCTAAAGGTAGTCCAAGTGTGCATGGGTATTGGGCAGTTTGGAGAAAGCCCAGAGCTTACCCTTCCAGCCTTCAGCACACCAAGTGTGCTGTGGTGGGGCGGGCCTAGGCTGGGTGCTGAGCTCCAGAACCCTGTGGCCCTCGTCTTCTGAGATCTCTGGGCTGGCCTCTGGGTATCAGGCCCAGCAGCCTGTGTGATCTTGGTGAATCACTCACTGTCTCAGAGCCTTAGTTGCTCACATGCACTATCAGATGAGCTTGCCCAGAGGGTACATGGAAAGCACCCAGGGCCTCTGACCCTGACGGGGTGGACTAATGCTCCCTGCCTTCCCCCCAAGGTGAACATAGGCTCCACAAAGGGATCCTGCCCGGACAAGCAGGTGAGTGCAGAGCAGAAGTGTGGAGGGGAGGCGGGGCTCCCTGGAAGAGGGATGGGCGTCCATAAGAATCATGGTCCTGCTTTGGGAGCCCCAGTCTAGGAGGAAAGAGGCAGCCCTTACTTAGGATTCCCAGTCTGAGTGGGAGACATACTCCTTCTCTGAGGCCCCTGTGTCCTTCCTCTGTTCTCGGGGGGCTGGAGTCAGCTGCACCCACTCTGGACTCTCCTTAAAGGCTGCCTGCCGCCATGCTCAGACTTCGGATGCGTTCTTCCCCAGGACTAAGGGTTCTGGTTTTAGGCCTTCCAGGGCCTCCAACCCACCTCTGTTCTTCCACTTCTTCTGGGCAGGACTGTGAGAACTATATAACACTCCTGGAGAAACAGGGCGAGGGGCTGCTGGCCTGCGGAACCAATGCCCGGCACCCCAGCTGCTGGAGCCTGGTGAGAAGGCCCTACCCACATGACTGGTCAGCTGACCCTGGCCTGGGTGGTTTCTGTGCCCTAAGGTGGGAAGGTGGTGGAGGCCTCAAAGGCTGCTCTCTCCTTGTATAGAATACTTGGGAGAATGGGGGTCCTGGCTGGGAAGCTGGCGCCCATGGGAGACAGTGGTCATTGGATTATGAGGCTGTCTGACCCCCTTGGTCTCCCCCAGGTGAATGGCACTGTGGAGTCGCTTGGTGAGAGGAGAGGTTATGCCCCCTTCAGCCCGGATGAGAACTCCTTGGTTCTGTTTGATGGTAGGGCTGTGGCTAGAGCAGGAGGGCCCCAGCGTGCTGCTGCCCTGGGCTGGGGGAGGGTGGTCAGCTCATGTCTGGTGGCCCAGGCCCAGGAGAGGGACTGCCAGGAGCTGTCTGCCCTTACCTGTGCCCCTTCCACCATGCCCAGGGGATGAGGTGTACTCCACAATCCGGAAGCAAGAATACAATGGGAAGATCCCTCGGTTCCGCCGCATCCAGGGCGAGATCGAGCTGTACACCAGTGACACTGTCATGCAGAGTGAGTCGGGCACCTGCTGGGCTGGGCTGGACAGGGTGTGAATGCCCAGGGCGGCAGGCAGGATTCTTATGTTCCCTGGGAGGGCCCCCAAGGGTTGCTGAGGCCACAGGCCAGTCTGGAAAGTGGGACTTGGGACAGGACCGAGCAGCCAGAGCCGAGAGGCTGGCCTGGCAGGGAGCAGGGGAATGCAGAGGCAAAGATGCAGAGGCAGGATTGGCCCAACACACACTGGTACCAATGAAACAGAGGAAGCCCAAAACCCAGAGTGGGGACCCAGGGAGCCACAGTGTATCCCTCTGCTGAGCTCATGTGGGGGCAACACCCATTCCCTCCTCATTAGGGTTCTGCCAATTAGACAGAAGTGACATAAGGGCCCCAGGGACCTTCCCCAGTCCCCATGCATGATGTCATTGCTCCTGGGCTGATGACATCTTTGCTGGAGGAAGACAAAACAGGTGTGGGGTGGGAGTTCAAAGTCTCGGGCCCCTTGGGGTGTTGGGCATGAAGTTATGAGTTTTATTCCAGGTCTGATTTGTTCCAGGTTTGTTTGTGCAGACTGGGGGTGTGTGTGAAGGGTTAGGATGGGTCCCCTAGGAAGGACCCCCAGACTGACACCAGTTTGCATGTGTCCCTGGCAGACCCGCAATTCATTAAGGCCACCATTGTGCACCAAGACCAGGCCTACGATGACAAAATCTACTACTTCTTCCGTGAGGACAACCCCGACAAGAATCCCGAGGCCCCTCTCAATGTGTCCCGAGTGGCCCAGCTGTGCAGGGTGAGTGGGTGGCTGAGTGGGCAAGAGTGTGTCTGTGCATGAATAGGTGTGAGTGAGTGTGTGAGTACTGTGTGCAAATGTGCATGCATGTTTGTGTGAAGGGGTGTGTGTAATGTGTGAGTGATTCTTGGTATGGGATTGTGAGAGTAAATGGTGTGCGTGAGAGGGCGCGTGCATCTGTGAGTGGGGAACGATGGTTGGGCTCATGTGCGTGCGCCACAGAGTGCAAGTGTGTAGTTGTCTGAGAATGCATATGAGTGTGTGCATGAGGATAAAAGTATGGTTACATGTGTGCATTTCACCAGTGTGAAGGTTTGGGATGTGCAAGCGCGTCGCCTGTGTGTGTGTGCATGTGTGAGTGGGCAAACATGTGTCAGTCCATCTGCTCTGTGGGGGCAGACTCAGCACCCTCATCCTGGGGGTGCTCACCACTGGGCCAGAGTCACAGGGCACCTCTGCTTGGTCCCCTGGCAAGTCCCCACTCCTTCAGAACCTACCTTCCTCCTCTGAAGCCCAGGTGCCCAGTGGGTGCTGAGGGGCCTCCTTTCCCCTCCGCCCTCTCAGGGGGACCAGGGCGGTGAGAGTTCGCTGTCAGTCTCCAAGTGGAACACCTTCCTGAAAGCCATGCTGGTGTGCAGCGACCCTGCTACCAACAAGAACTTCAACAGGTTGCAGGACGTCTTCCTACTCCCCGACCCTAGTGGCAAGTGGAGGGACACTAGGGTCTATGGCGTTTTCTCCAACCCCTGGTGAGTGACCCCTGTCCTGGGGTTGGCCTGGCATTAGTTAGGTGTCCAGCAAGGACTGGAGGGCTTGGGCCCTGCTGAGGGGTGGCTCATGTGGCATGAGCAGGGACTCCTGGCCCAAGGGCTGGGGCTGTTGCTGGGACCTGGGTGGGGGCACAGTTCGTGCTCAGGGAGTTGTCTGTGCTGCTGTGTTTCTGAGTCTGCTTCCACTGGTGTGCACGAGTGCACCGTATGCACGCTCATGGCGGTGCCTGTGTGTCTACCAGCTTTGTGCTCAGGGTGGGCACCGGCTGGGAAAGGCTGTTGAGGCCTCTTGGGGTGCTGGGTGCTATCACACCTGTCAAGCACTGCCTGCCTCTGGTAATTCACACCTCTTAATCACTCGCATTGATTGAAAACAAGGCAGGCAAAAGTGTTGCATGTGGGGGGAGGAAGGGCAAGGTAGGGAAGCCCAGACCCTGCTCTGTGGCTCCCATGTGGGTGAACCCAGCCGGCTACGGAGGGAGTGGGGTCTGGCCTCCTTGGGAATCAGCAGCCTGCAGCTGTGCCTGGAGAGGTGGGAGATCTGCCCAGCAGGGATGCGCATGGGGCAGCCCTCTGCCCTGGGGCTGGCCTCTGAACCCTGTGATCCTGTGACAGGTTGAGGTTTTAGATTGCAGCAGACAGGAATTAGGTTGAACTTCGCTTCTTCCTTCCTGCTTTCAGTGGTGTTTGACAACTCTTAGGCACTGGGCTTGGGCCCCAGGATGGTCCCTGTCTTCACTGGAGCACGCAGGCTGGGCAGCTTGGTTGGAAGGCTGTGGCTGCTCCCCGTGTGGTGCTGGGCTGGCCTGGGCCCTCACTGAGGTGGTCTCTGTGTCCCGCAGGAACTACTCAGCTGTCTGTGTGTACTCCCTTGGCGACATTGACAGAGTCTTCCGGACTTCCCCACTCAAGGGCTACCACGCAGGCCTTCCCACCCCTCGGCCTGGCAAGGTGAGCAGAGAGCGAGATGTCCGTGTCCCCCTCCACTTCCTGGCCTCCCACTGACCTGGGTCTGCTCTCCTTGTCCAGTGCCTCCCAGACCGGAAGCCAATACCCACAGAGACCTTCCAGGTAGCCGACAGTCACCCTGAGGTGGCGCAGAGAGTGGAGCCCATGGGACCTCTGAAGACGCCGCTGTTTCACTCTAAGCACCACTACCAGAAAGTGGTTGTCCACCGCATGCTTGCCAGCCGTGGGGAGGCCTTCCACGTGCTTTACCTCACCACAGGTGAGGGACTAACCGTGACCCCCAGTCTGCCCTGTGAAAATGGATGTGAAAGGTATAAGTAATAATGTAGTTAACATATGGTTGGGTCTTTATACCTGGAAGGAAGAACTGAGTGACTGAGAGCTGTTGGGAGTCAGTGTGTGCGGCTGTAGAAGAATCAGGCAGGAGGGCTGCCCAGAGGAGGTGGGGTCAGAAGGAAGAGAGAAAGGCAACCTAGGGCAGGAGAAGAGCAGGTGCCAGGATTCGGAGGCAGAAATGTGGCAAGTCTCAGCAATGCCTGATGTCTCGGACTCACGAAGATGGGAGGAAGAGATGTGAAAAGCCAGGAGGAAGGACCTGGTCCCTGGGTATCCTGTAGGCCTCTGCTAGGCAGAGTGAGGAAATTAGACCCTCTCCCTGTCTTTGGGATTATGCAGGTGACGGGACATTTAATGTGGGATACAAAGAATTTAGTCCGACATGAGGAAGCACTTTCAGATGGCAGAGCCCTCGTAGTCTTGCAGAGGACAGCAGGGGCGCCTCCTCTTCTTGCTGGCCCCAGAAGCTCGGTGGAATGCCCTGGGAGATGTTCCTGCATTCCAGGGAGCCACTGGCCCTGGAGGAGCCAGTCCTGAGCTGGGTTTATGGCAGCTTCCTGGTCCCAGCTGGGGGCAAAGGGGACTCCTGGGAGTGGATGTGGAGATCAACGTAGGTAGGCCACAGGTTTTCCCTGAGACTGGGTGGGCAGTGATGCCATCAGAAAGGGCAGTGTCTCACGCAGGTGCTAGCACCTTTGGGAACATACAGTCCAGGCCTCAGGCACCTACCCCTCCTCCCATGTGACTTCCTACTGTTGCTTCACCTTGGGGTTTTCTCAAAGCCACAGTGGCCTCATCAGTTCCCACAGAGCAAGGCCTGGTTTCTGGGGCCTAAGGTTGCACCTCTTTGCTCTTCCATTTGTCTTGGCTGCACCATGGGTCCTTGTCCTTGCCCTTCTCCAGCAGTGGCTGGCCTGGCTGTTGCAGCCAGCCAGGGGATAGCAGGGCATGGCAGGGCACTGGGGTGCAGGAGAGGAGAGGTCACACGATGGGGAAATGAGAATAGGAGCCAGGACAGAAGGCTTGGGACTGGGCCAAGGGAACTGTGGGCTCCCTTCCTGCAGACCTAGGAGATGAGCGCACTTGAGTGATGAGGGCACTTGTCCTGAATCCCCTGGAGGGCTTTTGGAGATACCCCATTTAGGAGCCTGCAGCATAAAAAATGGGCCAGATAAGAAATCAAAATTTCCGAGCCCTCTGCAGAGAATGGAGGCTCTCACAGCTGGGAGGAGCTATGGGAGGCTGTCACTGGGCTGCCGTGAAAGGAGGTAAAGGACAGTAGCTGGGCTTGGAGCTTTTCAGGCTAAAGAAGCATTGGGCCACATTCCAGAGCCTGCGACAGGGGGAACAGAACGAAAGGGAACAGCCTAGGCAGGTGACCATCTCATCATCTGACTGGTTTTTTGGGGCAAGTGATGCCCTGGGGAATTGGGAGGGAGGGAGAGGGAGGTAGGCTATTCTAGGAACTAGGACAGTGGCTGATGTGGGATTGGGAGGACCCAGGGGTCAGGTTGCCCATTAGACCCTGACCAGTGTGAATGGATGGAACAGGCCTTCGGGGACAGGCAGCCTTGTACGTGATCTTGGGGATCCCAATGTAGAATCTAAGGTTCTTTTCAGATTTAAGATTTTACAGAAATTAAAAAATCCCCTTAGACTAAATGCTATGTGGAGTCCTGGATTGGATCCTGGAACAGACAAAGGACACTAAGTGGAAAAAACCATGAAATCCTAGTAGAGTCTGTCGCTGAGTTAGTGGTACCGTGCTGCTCAGCTGTGGCGCACGTGCCGCCATTGCATAAGGTGCGACATTAGGGGAAACGGTAAGTGGTACATGGGAACTTCCTGTGCCATCTTTGCATTTTTTCTATAAATCTGAAATGACTCCAAAACAAAAAGTGTGTTTAAAGAAAACACCCCTGAAGAGTCCAGGAGGCAGGGGAGTTATGGAAGGAGCCGAGGGACAGGGTTCTGACATCTCCGGGTTGTGGTCACCAGTTGTGTGACCGTGAGGAAGGTGCTCAGCTTTCTGAGCCCCGTTGCCTTACCTGGGAAGTGGGGAAGATAATACGCATGACCAGGGATGTGCAAGAATGAGGTAACGCTGATGCCTGTGGGTTCGGCACAGTGATTGGGTGTCAGGACTGCAGGTCCTGTCCTTCCAGCTTCCTCTGAGCTGCATGGAGCTCTGGGCTGGCCTTGGGGACTTCCTGTGCTGCCCTCTAACTCTCACATCCCTCACGCTGTCCTCGCCTCACCTAGTCCTGTGACCCTTGCCTGGACCATGACTTCTTGAACCTTCCTACCCGTGTCTTTCCTGATTGGTCCTGCCTAGAGAGAGGCTGCCTGTCTCTGAGGTGGGATGCCTGCCTGCTGACCCTCTGCCTCCCACCCACAGACAGGGGCACCATTCACAAAGTGGTAGAGACAGGGGAGTGGGAACACAGCCTGGTCTTCAACATCGTGGAGATCCAGCCCTTCCGCCGAGCGGCCGCCATCCAGGACATGTCACTGGACCCTGACCGGGTGAGCTTCCCCATGCCCAGCCCCATCCCGTGAAGCTACCCAGCAACAGCCTGCTGAGGGCAGAGCTCATTTGCATGTCATTCACATCTCCTTTTCGGAGCTTCAGGGCCCTAGGGCCCGCCAGGCAGCTGGCTGTGGCCTGGGGGTTTAGAGCTCAGTGTTGGGGCTGAGGGCCCTGGCCTGACCTACTCTCTCCTTCCAGCGGAAACTGTATGTGAGCTCCCAATGGGAGGTGAGCCAGGTGCCCCTAGACCTGTGTGACATCTATGGTGGGGGCTGCCATGGCTGCCTCATGGCCCGAGACCCGTACTGTGGCTGGCACCAGGGCCACTGTGTCTCCATCTATAGCTCCCAGAGGTATGTTGGCCGGGATCCCTTGTCCCTGGGAGAAGGTAGAAGCAGGAGGGGACGTAGTGTGGACAGGGTGCAGGAGCTGTCAGTGCTGGGTGCTGGGCCACTCTGGCGAGACCCTCCTCTTGGTGGACATGGTGGCGGATACTGGTTGGGGGGGTGAGGACAGGGAAGGGCCAGATCTGTGGCTTCCTGTCTACTTAGCCTCTCTCTTCCCACCTCCAGGACAGTGCTGCAGTCGACGAATCTAGCTGAGCCACACAAAGAATGCCCCAACCCAAAGCCAGGTACCTGATCTAGCCCAGCCCAGGGCCCCAGTCTAATGAGGGTGGCATGGCCATGCCCCGACTGTCTGAGGGGAACATGGTCTATTCCTGGGAGCCCTGGATAGTCGTGTGGAGCTAGCCTCCTTGGTGTGGGGGAGTTGTAAGAGGGGTGGGGTGAGGGAGGCTGGGGAGAGTAAGGAGACTGGGAGCTCATTTCCTTGTGTTCATTTAGAAACCTTGGCCTCGGAGGCCTGGTTGGGGGCAGGGGGCATAGGACACAGTCTGCCCTGGGAGCCCTCAGCTGTTCCTCACAGCTGCCTGCCCATCCCCCTAGATGAGGTCCCACTGCAGAAGGTCTCCCTGGCCCGGAACTCTCGCTACTACCTGAGCTGCCCCATGGAGTCCCGCCATGCCACCTACTGGTGGCGCCACGGTGAGAAGGTGGAGCAGAGCTGCGGGCCCGGCCACCAGAGCCCCACCTGCGTCCTGTTCATCGAGAACCTCACGGATGGCCACTATGGCCACTACTACTGCGAGGCCCAGGAGGGCTCCTACCTCCGCAAGACCCAGCACTGGCAGCTGCTGTCTGAGGACGAGGCCAAGGCCGAGCACCTGCTGGGCCATGCTCATGCCCTTCTGGCCTCTCTTTGGCTGGGGGTCCTGCCAACACTCACTCTTGGTCTGCTGGTTCATTAGGACCTCCTGGGGCTGAGCGTGTTGTAGGCTTCTGCAGTCCCAGGGCACTAGAAGAGTCTCACACCCAGAGCCATGCGGCTAGGAGTTCCTTGCCCACCACAGCTTGCAGGGGCACTGCACAGCTCAACAGGGGACACCAGGCCTGGAGATGGCCAGCCGCAGGCAGCTGCTGGGCCTGGGTGGGGTGGGTGGCATGGGCTGGTGGATGAAGGTACCAACTCTGAAGCTGGGACATCAATGGCCCAAGACTTAATCTTCTGCAGACTTTAAAAACTCCCTCTTGAACTTGAATAAGTGCAGTGATGCTCCTGGCCCAAGAGCCTGTGAGCCAGAGAGGGGTTGGCAAAGGGGAGCTGGGATCCCCTTTCTGGACCTTCACTCTGAGGCCTGAGTCCTTCTGGACTCTCTATATCCAAATCGCCCCCCTCACCCTCCCTCCTGCCCCTGCAGGGAGTGGCTGGTATTCCTGCAGGCCCAGGGCTGCCCTCTCTGGCCCCCCTCACCAGCCCTGGGTCCCACTAAGGCAGCCTCCTTGCATGTTTATTGAAGGATGTTTGCTTTCCGGACAGGAGGACGGAAAAGGCTCTATTTTTATGTTAGGCATATTTCATGTGTAGCTACTTCTGACTGCATCTGTATGAAAATACCAAAACTACATACTCGGGGTAGGGTGGGAAAGGGAGGGGCTGGGAAGGGATGGGTCTCGGGGAGTCTCAGTCTGAGGCTCTCGGGCCTGGGATAAGAGTCCAGGGACGTGGCATGAGTTCAAGAAGATGGCATGAGCTGGCTCTGCCCTGGGAGCTCAGGCCATGGGGGATATTTTCCAAGCCCCCCCTGTTGGTTATGGGAGGGGGTGGGGTGAGGGAGACGGGAAAATGAAGGCAGAAACTGAGACCTAGGTTCATACATTCATTTAGAAGGAGTCCAGTTCTCAGGGGGAGGTTTTAGGACTCTGCCCTTGGCATTGGGGGTTGGGGGTTGGGGGCTCCTCCCCCGCCCCTCAGCCCCCTTCCCCAGGGGCTGCTCTTCCATGCTCCCAGCCTCCCACCTTCAGCTCAGGACATGTTATAACCAAGGCTAAACTGTGAATTCCTGTTGGGACAGCCTAGGCCAAGCCCTTCAGCCCTGTCCATGGATTTCAGCAGAGAGCTGCGCCTTCTCTGGTGTGTCTGGCCGGCCTGGGGCAGGGCCTGGGGTCGGCGGCCTTCCAGCTTTGGCCCCTGCATCTCTTTTCAATGCACTTTAATGATATAACATATTACTAATAAACAAGCTATTTATTTACCTGTGCCTGTTTCTTCCCTTCAAAGCCATTCTGGTGGGGGTGAGGGTGAGGGCTCCTGCATGGGACTCTGCACATCCCGCTTGTGGGAGCATCGCACACCCTCTCGCTGGCCCTCAGAGGCTTGGAGCGGAGGGCCCTCAGGAGGGCTCCTAGCTAGAGTGGCAGGAACAGGATCTGACCCAGTGCTCCTGAGCAGCGCACTCCCTGCCAAAGCCTTTGTCCTGCAGCCCAGACAGCGGCCACCCACCTGCTCTGCTCCCGCCAGAGCCGGCCTTCCCCTTCCCCGGCCTCCCCCTCCCACACTTCCTTGGGAGGCCTGGCCTTGCTAGAAATAGCCTCAGGCTTCCCTGCCTTCAAGGATCCTGGTCTAGGGGGTAAGCTAATCAAACAAGAGCTACAAACATGGGATAAACCTGTGGCGATAGAAGTGTGTACACAGCAGGCTGGGGTGGGGGGCTGATGGGGTGCCTGCTGGGGGTAAAGCACTTACTCTGGGCCGGCCACCAGGTGGGCAGGTGTTGGTCTGCACGCAGAAGGGACAGTGGGCGGGGGTCGTGCGCTGCCTAGAGCTTGACTGTTCAGCCCCAGGGCAGTGACGGGGCTGGGGCAGGATGTGTGACTTAGGAGCTCCTGAATTCCCTCAAAGATAAAGCAAATAGATTTCAGACCCGGAAGGATGTGTGAGATGGAGCCTCGAGATCGGGAGGGAGTTGGAGGCTGACCAGCTGTACGGGTGGGCGGGACTAGGGACGAAGGGTGGCTCGAGTGGGAGGATTCTGAGAGGAGCCCTCCAGAGGCCTCCCCCAGTCTCTCCCCTCCCTTCCCCCTTCTCACCTGCCCCTTGCTGCAGGGACCCTTGCCTTTGGGGGTTTGCTGGGAGGTTTTCCTGAGCAATAACTGCGGGAGAGGGGATGTGACAGTGGAACTTGGGACAGCTCTGAGCCTGAGCCCAGCTTCTGGGTGGCTCTGGCGGACCCCACGGGGCTGGAATGACCCTCACCCGCTATACTCCCCTCAGTCTGCCCTGTGATATCCTCGGTCAGCCCCACGCTGAGGACTGTGCCTGGTCCTTTCCTCTCCACACCCAGCCTTTCTAGGGTAACCAAGGTGGCAGCAGGGGCTGGGGCCAGGATCCTGGGGGTTTGGGATGAGCTCTGTGTGGAGGGGCACAGACTGGGAGCCTCTATCACCTTTCATGATCCCGGGCAGGCCTTGCCTTTGCTAAGCCGCATTGTCCTCTGGCTTCTGGGGGGCCCCTCTGGCACACTCTCCCAGGGTATGAGACTAATTTACTTTGTCTTAGAAGGAGCTTAGAGTCTACGTCTTGGCCTCATGTGTCTGTTTTCCCAGCCAGGCAGCCCCAGAAGCACAGGGGCTTTCCAGTCCCCCACCCCACCCCAGCAAACCCCTCTAAATGGAAAGGGCAGGAGGAGTGGGGTTCAGGAGTAGCTGGTAAAGAATGTGAGGGCTCAAGCCCTGGCCTACCAGGATTGCTGGGTGACCTCCTATGAGGTCTCTGCCTTCTCTAGACCTCAGCAGGCCCCCATTCATGCAGGGATGCTTTTGGTGCCCTATGGGCCTGTGGCGGGGGACTTGAGGGACAGAACACACTCCTTTGTCTGTACAGAGGCACCAGGAGAGGCCAGACTGGCAGGCCGTGTGCGTGGAGGCATGAAATGAGCCCTTGTAAATTCATGTGAATGAACCAGCAGAGCGGCAGGCCAAGCACAAACCTCCCTGCCTCTGGCTTTCCCCGGACGCACAAGTAGCACAGAGGGCCTGGGGAAGCGGTGGGTGCAGGGCCATTAGTCTGGGACTTGGGGCATGAAGATCCACACGATATGGCACCAGTTTCGGCTTCTTGGGGTCAGGCTGGGGCTGGGGTACTGGCCCAGCCATCTGCCCTCTGTCTTGTGCGTGACCTCCCGAGAGAAGAGGTGGGGGTGCACAAGAGGGAGCAAAACTGAAAAATCGAAGTTCAGCTCTCCTGGGAAGCAAGCAGGGAATGGGAAACCCCTTCACATCTCCCTCCCTTTCATAAATCTCGAAGGCCACTAAGGTTTGCTCCAGGCACGTCTACCTACATCTTGCTATCCTAGCTCCCCTGGGGGAAGGCCACTGCCGTCTCTCTCCCCACTCTTGCACTCCTTAAACAGCTCCTTCCATGTGTAGACCTGATGTCCTGAGCCAACACTCACAGCCCTGCGCACCCTCTGTTTTCTCCCTCCGGTCTCCCCTCAGTCCTCCACCTGCCTCTGCCTCTGCCCCATTGCTCCTGTCTTTCCACTGGGATGCCAGGAGTAGGATGTTCCCAGGCAGAGGTTCCAGAATGACCTTGAATTCTTCAGAGGAGTCCTGGACACACCTGCCCCCCCACCCCCGCTCCATGCCTCTCTGTCTCAGTCCTGAGCTAAGGGGGTGGGGGAGTGGGTGGAGCTTTGTGGCTGGTGTACGTGGCATCAGGCCCTGGGCACTGGTGAGGGAAGGCACAGCCCCTTCCCTCAAGACCCTCACAGCCTGGTAGCAGAGGCAGATGCGGTGCTGCATGGTGATCCTCTGTGTGACGATCCCAGGTGGGAGGATACCCAACTCACAGGGGGCGGGTTAGGGAGAGTGTTGGTGGGCTTTAGAGGCTGAGTTCCCCCGGTGCCAAAGTGGATGAAGAATAGAAGAGGGAACAGCACTTGCCATGGCCTGGAGTTGAGCAAGCACCTGGAACGTCGTGGGCTTCACAGGAATCACATGAGCTCCAGGAAGGCAGGGGGACTTTCGCTTACAGCAGCAACCCTAGCACTTAAACGGTGCCTGTGTAACCGCCTCTCTGTTCTTTTAATGTTGTTTCTGTGAAAAGTGTTTATGCAAAAGATGAATGGTTAACTGATATGTGACCTGTAGCTAAACAGCATATTTGTGAGAGAGTTCCAGGAACTAATGTCAGAGGAAGCTGACTCCGGTAACTGGATGTACCTGCTGCAGGGGACTCGCTGACCTTGAACCATAACAGCCAGACCTCTGCTTGACCGATTTCCATATAATCACCAGAATGCACTGCACTGACTTACACGTGCGTGTGTTCTGCTCCCCCTCCCTCCTAATAAAAGCCCTGCCTGCACCCAGATGCGGAGGTGGTCTTTAGGGCGGGGGTCCACCATCTTCTCAGGGCGGCACTGAGTAAACCGTTATCCTTACACCAGCACCTGTCTCTCGAGTACTGGCTTTCGAAGCGGCAGGCAACCAAACCTGAGTTCGGTACCACTGAGGATACATTCTTGTTGAGTGAATGAATCAGGTGAAAGAGGAGAGAGTATCTGGAAGTGGGATTGAATGACTTTGTCTGTGCTGACTCCTGGGAGCAAAGGCTGTCGATCTTTGCCCTGCCAGGTGTTAGGGAGCCATTAAAGGGTTCTGAGCAGGGGTGGGTGGATGATGACGACAACGACAATGTGGACGATGGGGCCCTGAGCCTCAGCTTCTCTCATACCTCTTCCTTGCTGCCTCACTGCAAGCTCACCCCTCCCACACCCAGGCACTTCTGGCGGCCTTCAAGGCCCGATTTTAGCCTCATTGTCTGGAAAAGCAAATGGACATTCTGGCCTGGGCCATTTCAGCAAGGGTTCTGGCCAGGAGGTCTGCGGATGTGGGCTGGTGGGAGGAAACTGGAGTGGCTTAACATAGGCTCAGGAAATGCTTTTATGTTGGTACTGGTTAGCATTGGGAAGAAAAGGCCTTGGGGAGAAAAACAAAAAACAAACTCCACGTTCCCAGCTGATGGGAAGAACCTAGCCTGGGACCATGTTCAGAGGCCCTTGCTCAGTCAGTGTGATGGTGACTTTCTGGAGGGTGGTGTCCATATCAGAACTGTGGGACCCACTGTCGGGAGCCGACCCACAACCAACCACGGGATGGATGAGACGCATCTGCACGGCAGAAGTGACTACCGGCCATCTCTCCTGGTGTGCTCGTTCTTGCTTGCATGTGGTGGTGGGACTTTGGCACGTGAGCATTTCACTAAGCCTCTGCATAGTTCCTCCGATACTGCACATAATGATTTATTGGCTGCAGAACAGAGGTCCCTAACAGCCCCAGGGTCACCTGCTTCTTTCGCCTGGAAACTTAGCGATGGAATGAAACAGTGGGCAGACCAACTGCCAGCGCGATGGAGGGGAGTTTTGTTAAGGGAAACCTGCAATGTGCCAGAGCACAGAAGCTCAGAACTCTGTATAGCTCCTTCTCCTCCTATATCCTGGACAGGAGTAGTCGTAGATGGGGACAGATGGGTAAAGAGGCGTGGGCTGTGAGTCAGACATTGTAGTCTAAACACATGGGAGTAAATACAAAGAATGTCCCCACCACGATGTAATAAGGAGAATATCCAGACAGACAATTAGACATTTAATTCAGACAACCTAACCACAAGAAACCTTTGTCTTTTCCAATAACCATTACTTAAGTTTGCCGTGCACAGTTACCCCTGAAGGATTTCTTAGATTGGCCTACTGTGAAGCCCACAGTGGGCAGCTGGGAGTCTGTACACTGTTCAAAGCTGTTTTTGCTTAGCTGATTGAGAGCCCTCTCAGTCACACTAACTTTTGTTAAGGACCTTAACAACAACAACAAAAAAGCAGGACCTTCCTGCATTTTTCCCAGTTATTTTTTATAATAACCTTTTCTGTTACGATAAGCAGGCTATGCGCCTGTCTTCCTTAACATTGTACAATCATCCCTATAAAAATAAAGGATGTTTGCAGTCAGAGAGCCAGTCAGATGCAATCAGTCTGACTGTCCTCCGGCACTCCACTGGGTGAACAGCCCTGTTTCCTCCGCCGCGCCGGTCCTGCTTCAGGGACCCTGAGACCCGCCAAGGCAGGACCTCGGCAGCTCACGCCTGACTGTGGGTAGCTCTTTCAGCTTGGGCGACAGGAATAAGGCTCAGAAGGGCTTAGGTGGAAAGCACATGCCGGGGGCGGACCTATAACACACGGGCAAACGCAGGGCCTGCAACTTCATCCCGCTCCCAGGCATGCGGCAGAAATCACTGCGCAGTTGTCCTTTCTCCTGAGCGCAGATGAGCAGCGTCCCCTGGAACTGCGTTCTCTAGAGGCTGCTGAGCCCTTGGAATGCGGCTCATGTGAGTCGAGATGAACTGTGAGCATAAGATGTACTGGGTCTTTGAAGATGTAACGAAAAAAGAATTTACCTTATTAATAAATGGTTGTATCGATTACATGTGGAAACTTAAATGTTTTGGATATATTGGGTTAAATAAACTGTATTATAAATGTTAATGTCACGTGTTTCTTTTCACTTCTATTTAATGTGACTGCTGGGACATTTAAAACTGTGCGGCTGACATATATTTCTATTGGCCACCCCACCAGGGCATAAACTGTTGTCTTTTTTATTCATAGCTAAATCTCCAGCACCTAAATAGTGCCTGGAACATAGTAGGTGCTCAGTGACTATTTGTGGAGTGAATAAATGAATTCTCATTCTCTCCTCAGGGGGCCCCCACCAATCGGTCAGAGGGACTGCAGTTGCTGCCCTGAGCGCCCGAGGCAGTCCCAGTGTGGTGCTGCAACCCCCCGGGTCTGCTTTCTGAGTTTAGAGCTGGTCTCCCCGTTTCAGGACTCTCATGAAACCCAGGAGCTGGAGGTGGACTGGGGGCATGTGCTGCTCCCCTAAGGGTCCCCTGAAAGGGAACTTTCTGGTTTTTCAGATGAGGAAGCAGGACGGTGTGCAAATGATACGGAAATGGCTTCTCCCAGGCATTTGCATGCTGGGGGTGCTGGGGTGCTTCATGTTCACACCCTGCCCCTAGCACCTTGTCCCTAGGGACAGAACAGGAAGCTCCGGAGACCTTGAGCTTCAGGGAGAAGCAAGGCCACGCTGGTTTTTCCCCAGTGAACAAGGGCTGTAGCCCAGAGCAGCCTTGTCTCTCCTATCCATCAGGAGCCTAAAAATAGTCTGCAGTTCCTGCCTCCCACACGGCTGCCCTTGGAGCTGGGCCCTGTGCCTGCCAGCTCCTCCGAAACCCAGACTGTCTGCATGGTCCTGCCTCAACCACCAACTCCCTGTTCCTCACCCTCTGTCCCATCCTGACCCCTGGGGACCTGAACTCAGCATCGGACTGGCAGGCCTGCTTGAGGGTCTGCCTGTTGCCCTGCCTTCCCAAGCAGACTGGGCCCTTACCCCTTGGACCCCCAGATCCCATGCTCTGTCCACTCTCCTCTTCTTGAGGGGATGTTAGCCAGACACAGAGGTGGGGTGAGGGAGTTCCAGACTGAGGAACCAGTACTTGCAGAACCAAGTGGTGTGAGAGACCATGGCAGGTGGTGAGCTCCTTAGGAAGTGCTAGTTGAATAAGAAGGAGTCGGGGGACCAGAGAGAAACTGGAAGGCAGCAGGACAAGCCTGCTGGCTCCCGCCCTCATGCAGGGCTTCTCCAGGCACCTCTGTCCTGCCTCACGGGGCAGGGGCTGTCCCTCTCAGGTCTGACCCCACCCCAACCCATGACCAGGCCATTGCTGTCCTGTCCACACTGCCCATAGAGCTGGGGAGAACTCTCAGTGGCAGGGCTCCCCAGTTTGAGATTTTACATCTCGGATTGGTATGAAGCCCTGTACCTTTCATATCTGAGCTTTGGGACTTCCTTTCTGCTCATCAGGCCTGTGGGGGCAGTCAGGGCTACCCACTGCGGCCCAGAGAGAGAAGGCCCTCCGGGAAGCTCGGGGTGTCTGGCAAAGCTAGGACCACAGCCTACAAACCCTGATGCCCACAGGGGACCCAGCCCCTCACTCTGAGGTCTGGCCGGCATTGTTGGGGGCCACATCCTGGTCTGAGTGAAGAATGGTGTTTGGGGGCCCACCCTGTGAGCGCCTTCCTGTTGGCAAGAGTGAATGCACAGTGACACTGTTGACTCACAATGGTTTCCCCGCTGAGCTGAGTAGGGTCCCAGCAGCAGGAAGTGGGGACATCAAAATTCACATTTTCCTCTTCGGGGGACAAATTTGAAGGAAATGCTGAGTTCATGGGGTGGTTCTTTCCATGCTATTACCAAAGCCCCTTCTTGCTCCAGCATCCCCCAGGAGCCTGGCCACAGACCTGGGAGGCAGACTGACAGTGTGGGCATTATTGTTCCCCAGTAGAACATACCAGGGGTGAGGCCAGAGGGAGGGAGCTTCTTGCCCAGAGCTACCTGGCCCATCAGAGCCTGGCCTAGAACCCAGGCCCCATGCCTCTCCCCATCCCCACACAGCACCCTCCCCCAAGGAAATAGAAGTGGGTGTGAGCTAGATGCTTCTTGGCTGAGGTGTAGGTGTTCGGGAGGTTTTCAGACCGTTGAGGTTTTCTCACCCCCATGCCCCTCATTTCTCAGCACATGGGAGCCCTCCTCAGTGTGCATACTGGCTGCTGTGAAGAGTCAGACAGTCTCAGGACATTGGACCCTGCCTCTGGGCCTGTCAGAAGTGCTCCCCTCCCCCAGCCACCTGAAAAGCTCAGAGACACCTGGAGCTCTTCTGTACCCTGGATAGCATCCTTGGGACCTTAGGCCCATTTCTCAGCTTGAAGAAACTATAGCCCTCGGAGGAAGCCCAGACCGTTCCTGTGAGTGAGGGGGCGTGGCTGCTGACATCCTAGCTCTGACACATCTCTTCCTGCTGCCTACTCACTCCTCTGGAGGCCTGTCTCCATCACGGGTGGAAACACAGGTGTAATCAGAGGAGAGCCCATACCGGGGAAGAAGGAACCTCGGGGACTCAGGAGTAGGAAAATTTTAGTTTAAGGTAAGTAGTGATAAGCCTGGTAAGTAATGCATGTGTTAAATCTTTTGTTTCAGAAACTACAGATAAGGCCCGTCCTGGCTCCTGGGAAAACAGCTGACCTCCTGGGGCACTGGCTAGAGATTACCTCCTGGGGACAAGTTGGAGGCATCTGGGCCTTTGTGTTCCAGGGAGAGACAGATGACCACCAGCCCCTGGGAACAGCTAACCACCTAGCTCGAGAATACTGCAGTTTTTAATCTAATTTTCCCTGAATTTCAAAACCCTGTACCACATTGTTCTCCGTTATAAAAACCTTGGCCTGGAAAGAAAATGTAAGATGGTTGGTTAGGGTGCGAACTCACCTTCATCCCAGATCACTGACCATCTGAATAAAGCACCCATAAAGATTTCGCCCTGGCTGGTGTAGCTCAGTGGATTGAGCTCGGGCCTGTGAGCCAGAGTATCGCAGTTCGATTCCCAGCCAGGGCACATGCCTGGGTTGCAGGCCAGTTCCCAGCAGGGGACGTATGAGAGGCAACCATACACTGATATTTCTCTCCCTCTCTCCTTCCTTCCCCTTCTAAAAGAGAAATAAATAAAAATTTAAAAAAAAATAAGTAAAAAAAAAAGATTCAATTGCTGTCTCTGCTTGTTGGGTCTGGTAGTGACAGGCAGCCCTAATGCCAGAGCCTGTTCCGGTTTCTCTCTGTCTCCATGCCTTTCTGTGTTCAGTCTCATTCCTTCTCTGTTGGCCTCTTTGTGTCTCCATGTCCCTCCTGATTTCCTCTGTGACTTGTTCTCTTGTGTTCACACATATGGAACAAGCATGCCTACCCATAACATGCAGGTGCAGAGGCCCATACACATGACCTGCTCACGCCCGCACACAGGATGCACATCTGTGCACATGTGCACCCCCCACCACCACACAGAGCCCTCCCTCCTCGGGTCCTGTCCACCTCCTCAGAGAAGGGGGACATGAAACTCTCTTTTTCTGTGTCCACGGGTTCAGGGCAAACCCATAGCTGGGGTCCAGGCTGTCCCTGCCTCCTTGGCACTGGCGACCGGGAACTTGGAAACCTAAGCTAGTGCCCCTGCTGGTAACAGGAATCTAGTGGGGTCACTGGGCCAACGTCATCTGCAGGGGAGCACGGAGAGCGGAGTGCGGAGATCGCGGTGGAACGAATTGTGCACTGGCCCAGAGCACCTCCAGCCCCTGCCCCATTTGATGCCCCTTCCCTGTGGCCCTGCTAAGATGTCCTACCACCCACCTGGGAGCTGGGGACAGAGGAGTACGACTAGACAACAGGAAGCCCTAGGGTGAGGTGGCTTCAGAGAGGAAGCCTGAGGGACTGAACAGGACAGGGCACTCCACCCATGAAGAGCTGGGAGGCAAAGGGGGATGTCCCTGGGGGGATGTCATGATGATGGAGGCCTCTGTTTCTGTTCTTTCAAAACAATGGGCCGGATGATGCCCCGCCAGGTATAGAATTTCCTGGGTGTGTCAGGGCATTCCTGGAATGCTCAACATTCCTGGTCTCCCTGGATGTTCACGTGGTGGAGGGGAAGGGGTTGTGCAGGCGAGAAGCCCCTGTAGTCCAGTAAGTCATCGAGGACCTGGCATTTAGGCTCAGGCAGTCCCCAGATTCAGCCTCCGTCCACCACCCTCAGCAAATGGGCCTCTTGTCCAGGTCACCCTACTTCTGAGCACCTACTAAGTGCAGGCCAGCTGGTGGTGGCCCCAGCCCCTCTGCTCTGGCTGGATACCACCAGGGGGCTGGAGAGGGAGCAGCCTTGTCCTTTCATTGGTTCCTGGCAGAACCATCTCAGAGAGCAGCTGCTTTGGTGGCTGAAAGGAGCCCACATCCTGCTCCAATCTCTGCAAAGTGAGTATCCAAGGGTGGAGGCCCCCATGGGAGCTGAATAAGGCTGACTCAGTGGAAACCTCTGACCAGGGCTGTCTCCAAGCCAAGTCCCATAGTCAGACCAAAGGAAGAACTTCCCAATTGTTGGTCAATGTGTTACTGGAAATCTTGCAAATGAGTGGCATTAGGGAGGGTGCCCCAGTGCCCTGGCACACTCGTCCTGCCTGGGAGGCACCGCTGGTGGAGGACCTGCGGGCTCCGCAGGCCATGTGCCAGAGCCCAGAGCAGAGGCTCCCCTCCAGTCTGCTTGTGGGGACACCTGTCCTGAAGCTGAGGACACAAAGAGTGTTTCCTTAGGGCCCTTTCCCTCCCACCTGCTGCTCACAGGCACTCAGGAGGCAGCCCTGGAGTGGGGAGCCGGGCCTCCCCAGGACAAAGAATGGCTCCTGTGGGACGGTGTTTCCAGGCGGAGGGAAAGAGACAAGCAAACCGATGACACGGACAAACTCAGCCTTTCAGCTCTTCACCGGAGGGAGGTAGTTTGCCTTTCTTTATTTTTTCATTAAGATTAAAAAGTCACCATTTAAAAGTGTACAATTCAGCCCTGGCTGGTGTAGCTCAGTGGACTGAGCGCGGGCCTGCGAACCAGACGATCGCGGTTCGATTCCCAGTCAGGGCACATTCCTGGGTTGCAGGCCAGTTCCCGACAGAGGCCAGTTCCCAGCAGGGGATGCACGAGAAGCAACCATACATTGATGTTTCTCTTCCTCTCTCCTTCCCTTCCCCTCTAAAAGATAAATAAATAAAATTAAATTAAAAAACATGTTTAAAGTGTACAATTCAATGGTTTTCGGCATATGCACAATGACCAATATCTACTTGCAGAACATTTCATTACCCCAAAGAAATTTCATACCTATCATTGTTGGTTAGTCCCCCTTCATCTACCCGCCGCCCCCCAGCCTCCCCCGTTTAACTGTCTGTCCCTGTAGATTTAAACATTCTGACATTTCATATGAGTGGAGTCATTCTGTGTCCTCTGTATCTGGTTTTCTTTCTTTTACCATATTTTCAAGGTTCGTGTCGGATTGGAGTATGTTTATTGACTCTAGAGAGAGAGGAAGGTAGAGAGAGGGAAACATGGGGGGGGGGTGCCTCCCACTCACGCCCTGACTGGGGGGAACCCACAACCGAGGCATGGGCCCTGGCCGGGGATCGAACCTGCAGCCTTTTTGGTGTATGGGATGATGCTCCAACCAACTGAGGCACCCGACTAGGGCTTTTTTTTTTTTTTTTCTAGAGAGAGGAGAAGAGAAGGAGAAAGAGTGGGAGAGAAATATCAATGTGTGGTTGCCTCTCATGTGCCCTGACTGAGGGCCTGTCTTTTTATTGCTGAATAATATTCCACGATGCAGATACACTGCATTTTGTTTATCCATTCACTGTTCATGGATGCTGGGGCTGTTTCCACATTTCGGATGTTATGAATGATGCTGTATGAACATTGGTGTACATGTTTGGGTTTTTTTAAATTTTATTTTTTAGAGAGAGAGAGAGGAAGGAAGGGAGAAAAAAAGGAGAGAAACATCAATGTGAGAAACATCCATTGGTTGTCTCTCACATGCCCCCAACTGGGAGACCTAACCTGCAATCCAGGCATGTGCCCTGACCAGGAATCGAACTGGTGATTTCTTGGTTTGTAAGCAGGTGCTCAGTCCACTGAACCACACCAGCCAGGGCAGTGTACATGTTTTGTGTGGACATATGTTTTCAATTCTTTTGGGGCTATCATTTGGGGAGTGAAAATGTGGGATAATGGGGTAATTTTATGTTTAACTCCCGGGGAACTGCCACGCTAGTCTCCACAATGGCCATACCATTTTACATTCCTGCCAGAGTGTGGTTCCAATGTCCCCATCTCCTCACCCACACCTGCTATTTTCTGCGTCCTTATTCTTTTGACACACATTTTGTACAGGACCTTCTTGCTGCGAGGCCTGTGCTTGGGGTAGGGAATGTGGAGGGACTGAGACTCGGGATGCCCTGGCGGGGTCAGGGGGCATAGACAGGAAACAGGGGCTGCTGGTGATCAGTGGAGTGAAGGGTGGGTGATGGGGGCCCCACCTGTGAGGGACTCAGGGCAGGCTTCAGAGGAGGCAAGGTTTGTGCTGCGGTCCCCGGTCCCTGCCTTTGCTCCCTTCCCAGACCCCAGGTTCCTGGGAGGGGTGGTGGTCAAGGTGCCAAGTGTTGAAAAGTCCCATCCTCCCCTGAAAGCCACCCATTAGAGCCTGTTTCACTGGGTCGCGTTCTCATCTCCAGATCACATACCAGCAGCCTAAACCCGATGAGGAAACTGAGGCTCAGAGGGGGAATGCTTTGCCAAAGGTCACTCTAGATATGCAGAGCCCTGGCCTCCAGAACCCAGCCTAGGGTCCTTTTAGCTCTAGTTGGGTGAGGCCTGGGACAGCATGAGGCTGTGGGTAGGGAAGGGGAGGTGGTAGGAGGTTGAAAGAAAGGGTAGACCTGGGTTGGAAGAATCCAAGCTTCAAAGATTTTCCGGGGCTGAGGGGAGGGGCTGTGGGCAGGGTGTGTGTGGGGACAGGGTGAGTGGGGAGGGAGGTGCTGAGCGACGGAGGCTCTTGCTATGACCTGTCCCTCCTGTCAGTTTCAGCTCTGCCTCACTTGCCCCCTGAGACCCCAGAGTTGGGGGAGGGTTTGGAGGACGCGGGGGTGACTCTCAGTCCAACCCATTTTGGTCCCTAGTGGGTAGATGTGGTGGGATGAGCCCGACACCAGTCAGCCAGCCGCCCCTGTCAGCCTGCATTCCTGTCTGTGACGGGTCCCTCCGTCAGAGGCAGAGGCGGGAGGCCTGGCTGTGTTCCATCCTCTGCAGCTGCAGGTGAGCAGGAACTGGGCCTGGCTGGCCGACAACGTCGATGGCCTCTCCTATCTTGGAGCTCAGTGTGCCTAGTGGGTGATGACTGGTTCTGAAAGTAGATTGGGGAATATTTGTTCAATGAACTCAACTTTTATAGGGCTGGGTTGAAATGTGCTTACCCACTCACTTAGTGACTCATAGGCTTGAAGTTTAGATCCTTGGCTGTGTCAGGTGCTATGGGTGTATGGGGACAGTGTGAGATGCAGCCCCTTGTCCTCCTGGACAGCAGGAGAGGTCCCTGTCCTCCTGTGACAGCGTGCTCAGTTGTGATGGCTCTGATGGGGTTGTAGACAGGAGGGGCCAGCCTGATCTGGCTGCTCATGTAGGTGGGCTGGTGACCCCAGGCCCTGCCTGAGCCTGGAGGAACTATACCCCCATGGAGTGTGAGCTCAGAGATCAAAGCCCACATTTACCAAATTCAAGGTCTTGGACCCCCCCCACCCCCTTGGGTCTGTCTGGGGCCTTGTGGTCCTGTGGGGGAGGGGTCTGGGAACACTTCTGCATCTCGGGTTCACTTGAGTCTCTCCAGATGTGTCCCTCAGGGGCTCTGGGCACTGGGAGAGGGAACGCAGGCTGCCTTGACTGCCTGCCCCCTGCCCCCCTCCCCCGCCCAGGAGTCTCCTTCAAGGGGCCCCAGCAGGTGACAGGCTCGGGGATGGGAGCGTGTATTTCTCCAGCCTACCACCTGCCCTCTTTTCTCCCCTCTCCCTTGTGCCTCCTCATTTCCTCAGCTGCGACTCATTTCGCTCAGGCTGACTTTTCGCTCTTGTTCCCTGGGAGCCCCCAGGCCTGTCTCAGCAGCTGCTGTGAAGAAATTTGAATAAGACTGGAGTCTGGGGGGAAATCCAGAAGATGATGTCCTCAGTGCCTCTTGCCACCCTGGCCTCATGAAGGCCTCACTTCCCCATCACGGAGCTCCCGTGGGACTTTGGGGGCAATTTTTAGATGTTTAGCAAAGGGCCTCTGAGGGACTGGTTTTTCCTCGGGGCTGCCCTAGCGCTGTGGCCCTGCACGGTGAGGGACTGGGTAACACCGGGGGTTCAGTGTGGCTGAAACTCCCAGGGTGGGCTTAGCTGTCTACGTACAAGCCTCTATGCTGTCACAGCCAGGCCTGGGCCACTGTGAGGACAGACATCAGGATATCATTCATGCCTTTGGGACAAACCAGGGAGGGGACATTAAAATCAACAAGGAGCTGTAAGTACAGGAGGTACTACTTCAGCTGGCCAGAGTGACTCTTACATTCTGTCCTTGTGGGACAGTAGGGGTTAGCAGGGCAAAGGAGGAGCCGAGGGGAATCCACATGTATGGTCAGAGGCGCTGAGGCAGGGAGCAGAATGACCCACTGGGAAACTGCAAGTACTTTTACATGACTGACTGGAGAGGGTGTAGGGCGGGGAGTGGGCAGGGCAACTCATAAAGGTCCCTGACAGCTCCATCCCTGAAGTCAGCAGCGGGGTGTGGAAGTGGGAGGCCTCCCACATGAAGCTGGAAAGGGCAGCCCCACCTTGTGGCTGAGGGCAGCTCGCTCAGCTCTGCCTCTGTGAGGGCCAGCGGGTGGTGGCCCACATGAGCTGCGTCTGAGCAGTGGGGTAGCCGGGGCTGGCTCCACAGGGCTGGGTCCCTCTGGGGGCTCAGGCCCCACTGCTGAGGGAGGCAGGTTGGTATAGAGGGGAGGGCATGAATTTGGAGTCACCCAGCCCAGGGTCCCGACCCTGACTCTGTCGAGGTGCATCCGGGTTGGCGAGACTGTGGGAAAGAGGCACGTCGCACCACGCCGACCCACTCCTGGAGCCTGTCCCACAGCAATACCTGCGTGCACACGGGGTAGGCAAAGCGGGATTACAGTGGTTCGTGTGGAAAAAGACACAGGGTAGTATTAGTCCAATAGCTTTCCTAACTCAAAAGAATTTCACTCACAACTGTAAACCTACTTTTGCCCACAAAAAAAGTTTTGCTGAGTGACAGCATGATTGGAAACGCCCTCATACCCATCACATGGAACTGGTTTAGACTGTGGTATGTCCCCATGAGGGAATAGTACACAGTAGTAAAAAAAAAAGTGGAAGCTTTCTATGCATGAATGTCAAGACAGCTCTGGGGTTTTGTCAAGTCAAACAGCAAGTACAAGCCTGTGAAGAGCAGAGAGGCGCTCCTGCCCAGGCTGGGTTGGAAGCAGTGTGACGTGGAGCTCAGGAGACGGGGGAGTTCAGCCACACTGAACTGGCTGGAAGGGAAAAATCGTGCCAGGCTAGTCAGATGGAGACCAGCTTGGGAGGGCCCCTGGGCTCAGGGAAGAAGCTGAAAACTGTCTTGGAAGAAACACCAGGACCCAAGCCAGTGTTCAGCAGGTGCTGATTTGCTTCACCTGGACACAAGATCTGGCAACTGCCAAGCAATAACCCCATGTATACTGTGCTTTTTGTGCAACTCCGAAGCCCCTGAAGGAGGTGTTTTCGTTGTCCTGAGTTTACAAATGAGGGAGGTTGGGGAGCCAGCACAGTCACTTTGCAGCTGGTAAATGGTGGACTCAGAGAAAGAACCCAGCCAGTCTGGCTTGTGAGCCCGCATCTCAAGCATCTTGCTATCCTGCCTCCCAGAGTGGCGGCTCGGGCAGGGTGTCCTGGAGGGGCCGGCTGCTGGGGAGGAAGGTCAGGAAGCTGTTATAACAACCTAGACAAAAGGCAATGAGGGTCTGTGGGAAGGCGGCGGCTTTTGGGATGAGGACTCAGGTGTCCACTTGAGAACGTCTAAGGAAGGGGAAACAAGCCCTGGTGGTGAGTGGGGTGTGGCTGCTGTGGAAGGAAAGGAGCCCAAGGTTCATTCATCCATCCATTCGCTTAACAAAACCACTGAACGCCTACGGATGCCATCCTCTCCCAGCGGCTCTTCCAGGAGCTGGACTTGCCTCGGTCACCAAGACAGACAAATATCCCTGACCTTCAGAAGCTTGTATTTTAGCTGATGGAGAAACCATAGATGTGTAAATATGTAAATTATACAGTCTGTTAGAACTGTGGAAAAATAAAATAAAGGCAAGGGTGATGAGTGGCCCTGGTCAAGGAGCTGCGGAGGGTTTTGGTTGGGTGGTCAGGGAAAGCCTGTCCCAAAATGAGATTTTTGAATGAAGAAAAGAGGTGAGGGGTGAGCCCTGCAGATAGAAAGGGCATTAAGGCTGAGGAGCAAGAGCTAGAACATCTGAGATATTTGTTAGATGTCAAGTGGGGTGAAGACTGGGCAACAGGGAAGAAGTTGGGGTGGGGGATGGTGGGGTGCACATTTGGGTGTCATCAGCATAGAAGGCGTTTAATGCCTTGAGACCAAGTGAGATCAGTAGGCAGGGAGTGAAAGGCGGTGCTTAGTTTTAGGCTTTGAGCCAAGGAAGGGAGAAGGAAAAGGGGGGGCTGGTTTCAGAGAGATGACAAGCTGTCAGTACCCAAGGGTCGCCCTGGAGGTGGTGTCCAGCAGCAGGGGAGGACTGATGCCTGGGGCACGCAGGAGGAGGGAGGGCTGGGGCAAGGGAGGTCTGCCTTTTTGGGAGGAGGGGAGCCAGAAGAAAAGGCCCAAGGCAGAGCTCTCGGTGGGGGCTCACCCGAGGGAGCACTGGGAGGAGGAGGGGAAGCCAAAAAGAGGAGGAGCAGTCAGGGAGGGGGGCGCATGCCTGCGGAGCAGAGAGCTGCGCGTTTCAAGAGGCTGCGTGGTCAGCAGCGTGGAACCACGTAGAGGATTGCCAGCAAGTAACAGGCTGCCAGTGGGCTTGGTGGGGTGTGGGGACAGGAGCCGGATCTCAGAGGGTTAGGGGAAATAGGTGGTGCCAGAGGTAGCGAGGGGAGACAATGCTTTCAAGAGCTTCTAGGCAGAGGCTGGAGGCGGGGGTGAGGGGCTCTGAGAGGGTTCCTGTAGGCTGCAAAGTCAGGAGCAGCAGGTGTGATGCTAAGAGGCTGCAACAGATGGTAGAGGGAGGGGGGTTGGGATGGGGTGAATGTCAAGCTCTCTGGGGTCTCTCTGAGACAAGGCCGAGGTGACTTCCTCCTGCTCCACTCTGGCTCCTGAGCCCTGGGGAAGGAAGAGAGAAGACTATGGGAGGGAAATGTGGTCAGAGAGAAGGGGCAGACAAAGGCACAAAGGTGGAAGTGGAGGGAAGTGTCAACGTCTTTTACAGACAACATAATGGTTGTTTCCACTGTGGTGAGAAGACCAAAAGGAAACCCATGAAAGCAGGGGCGTCTTTGAAAACACTTTTCCAAATGTGAAGGTGTAGGCCCCTCTCCCAGCCCCCTGCCTCCAGGCCTAAACCTTGCTGCCTTTGGAGGACCCCCCAACAGAAGGGCTTCCACGTGGGGCAACCCTGCAGACACCGAGGCAGGAGGAGGGTGGGCAGGGCCAGAGGGCAGCCTGGGTAAAGATGAGGAGGAAGCAGAGCTTTATCGTATTTGGGACACAGGCTGAGGCTTGACTGTGGAGACCAGCTCGCCAAACAGGCCAGGGGGATGCTGGTCAGCGGGCTTGGGGCACCGAGAAGTCTTTGCTGATTGAGAGATGACTGGAAACGCCCGCCGCCTGGGAGGGCCTCCAGGGGCTCAGCACCCTCTCCAGGTCCTGGGCCAATGGTCCCAGGGAAGAATGGACAGCTGGAAGCAAGACTGGGTCCAACTAGCACTCAGGGGACAGGTGTTGGATTTGCTAGCTTGTGCGCGGTCACTTGTCCCTTTCTGGGGCATACCTGGACCTCACCTACTGAATCATTGGAACTGCCTGGGGCTGGATCTTCCCCTCTGGCCTATCACTTCTTCGGAATTCACCTATTTCCTCTTTTCTAAAAACAGGAACTTTGTTAACTTTAGGGAAGAGGAACTAACCTTTGTGGATAGCTCTCCCAGTAGCTGCCCCTATACACACCAGTGTGCTCCCAGGCACACACACGGTGTGTGAGCAGGTACCGGGGCCCCAGCTGGTAATCAGCCCCTGGTATCATCCTTATAAAGCCCCGTGGAGAGGACACTGTTGTTGTCCCCACTTGGCAGGTAGGAAGTTAAGGTCATGGGAGGTACAGTGACGCACCTGAGGCTGCTTTGCTTGGTGGGTCGATGGAGGTCACTGACGAGAGTTGAATGTGGAAAGGCCTGCACATGGTGTTATCTGTCCCCTGCACATGGTCAGCCTGACACCCCATGGGGCTGGGTAACTTCCTGCTCTTCCCCACTATCTCCAGTGCTCGCTTCACAGATGTCTTGGGTCTCCTGTGGCTCTCACGGACAGAGGTCTGGCATCTCTGGTGACGGGCATTCCAGGCCTGAGAGAGGCTAGAAGGGGGAACTTAGCCATGGCCTACTTCACAGAAACCCCTCAGTCCCTAGGGTACCCCACCCAAGGGGTCAGTGACCAGGACATGGGTTCCAGGCGTGGTGGCTAGACCTGGCTCCCTAGTTTTGACCCACCGAGTCCTGTTCTCCGCTTGTACCCAGCCCCCCCCAAACACCCCATACTTCTCTGACTACTCAAGTGCGAAGAGCACAGGTTCTGAGATGAGGTTTCAAAGCCACCTATGTGACCTTGGGCACATCCTGTAAACCTGCAAATCAGAGGTGCCAAAAATAACCTTTCCCAGAAGGTTCCTGAGGACTGGGAGACTGATGGGAGGCGTTCACTAAGTATGTCCCTTCCCTCAGGCCCCAGCCACCCTGGGCAGGCATGCCGCCTTGGCTCCCAGATTCTGCCCCTGGGGGGGAGGGGGAGGCCAGAGGAGGGCCAGAGTGGGTTCCTCTAGAACAGGGCTGTCAAACTCATTCTCACCAGGGGCCACCACGGCCTCGAGGTTCCTTCAAAGGGCCTTCACAGTCAAGGAGTAGTTAGTTACATTTACAGTCCTAAAATTATTTCGGCCCTTTGAAGGCAACCTGGAGGCTGACGTGGCCCCTGGTGAAAATGAGTTTGACACCCCTGTTCTAGAGTGTGGGTTCCTGGGCAAGTCCGTGCTGCCTGGGACATGCTGCTGGGACTTGGTTCCAGAGTGAGTGTCGCCACTTTGCTTGCACCCAGGCTCTTGAGCCCCCTGGGCCGTGGTGACAAAGGCCACGTGCCTTGCTGAGCTCAGTCTAGGGGGCCGCCACGGTCTCCCCTTGACACCAGGGCTTCTCTCCAGCACTGTGCGCCCCTCCCTAACCAGGACGACTCACTCGCACCATACAGGTTTGGGGAGGCGCAGTACTGGCTGCCATTTGACCCCCACTCTCTGGAACCCTGACATTACCCTGCCTAGTTTGGCTCTGGGGACTGCTCAGCATTAGACCCCGAGGGCAGCGGGCAGCCCTCCCCAGCTTTGCTGGGAAAGTGGGGTACCGGCTCTACTTTTGCCAATGTTCTTGCTCACTCAGCTGAAAAGCCAGAGCTTCCTAACCCGCAGGCTCCCGACCCTCGCTGGGAGCCAGCAGCCCCTGCCTGGACCCTGCGTGACACAGTCCCAAGTCAGGGCTGCTGCACCTGTCCTGCTGCTGGGCGCCTCCCTCCTGGGGCACACCTGCCACAAGGCTGTTTGTGCCTACAAGCCCTCCTCCCATCAGTGCCCATGGCTCTTTCTGGGCTCTCTCGTTACCACCATTGAGGGGTTGGGGGAAGGCAGGGGGGGGTGGCGGTGGTGAGGAGACTGTTCTCAGGGTGGACAGGAAATCCAGAGGCCTTTTCCCTTGGGAGAGGAGGGCCCTGGGCCCTGCGGAGGGGGCGACAGGGGTTTCCCGGGGGAGCTTAAGCACGCCCCAGCTTGGCCATGAGGAGCCTGTGCCACTGTTCAGTTACATGTTGGACTGGACACTGAGGGGCAGCCTGTGTCGTGCCTCCTCCCTCGGCCACGGAGCCGTGGTGCTGCCTCAGGACCGACTCCTGCAGATGTGGCACCTTCTATCTCTGTTCCCTGCCGGCCTCATTCGTCTGGCTGTGTCCGGGTGTGGCCGCTGTCCTGCAGCCATCGTGCCTCCCATGGGGTGGGGTCTCCCTGCTGGTGAAGACCAGGTCTGGGCCTGGTCGGGGGTGCTCACCTCATCTTGCCAGGGCAGCCGGGGGTCACCCTAGGTGGCCTTTCCTCCTCCTCCAATGGATGGACCTCATCTCCCTCCTGGCAATGCCCCCCTGCCCCTGAGCTGGCCTGACAGGGACCAGTAGCTCAACCTGTCAGTCTGTGAGGAAGACTCCAGGATGGGGGCAGTGCCCGGGGCAGTCAACACCTTGGGGGGCTTATTTAGGCCAAACTGCGGTGGACCATGTGCCCAGCTTCCCCTATGGGCTAGCCGACCTGGCTGAAACCTGACGTGGGCCAAGGGTACTCTGATCTGAGAGGCATCACGGAGCCCTCCTCTCCTGCACACCTTTGAGGTGCTCGCTTGCAACGCTGTCCTCCTTTCTCACTGCCCTTGAGACCCACCCAACCCCCTTCCTGCGAAGCCCTCCTGACTACCAAGCTCCCCAGCTGGAGTTCAGGTGAAAAACCCAGCAGGGGCCTTTTTCTGTTCTGTGAGTTGAGACTCCTGGGAACTGGCCCAGGGACCCTCCTGAGCAGGTGCGGGAGCTGGGGGCTGAGCAGAGGCTGTCACAGGGTGCTCCAGCACTGAGGACTGTGTCTCAGCTGTGTCTCAGCCTGGCCTGCCCCGTTTGCAGCACAGGCAGCCCAGCTCCATCCTGATGGGAAGTACCTCCTGCCTCTGGGAAGGGCTCAGGAAGCAATCGAGGATGTGACCTCATATTCATGACTCTCCAGGCCTGTTGGTGCCTGATATCCCAGGAGCTTCTGCAGGAGAGGGAGTAGGGGCAGGGGAGGGGGCTGCAGGACTGAGGCTGGACCTGTTCCAAGACACTCCTGGGGGGACTCCACTTTAACTGGGGTTACAAGTCGAGGAGCTGCCAAGTTACACAGCTAGGCTGCCATGCCTCCTTGCCCTAGAACTAGCCATGTGCTGGAGACTTTCAGGAAAAAACACCAGTGTGTACCAGGCCGCAGGGCTGCCAGAGGCACAGGGCTTGCCGGGGGGCCTGCGGGGGCTGGAGGCTGACTTTATCCGGATGGGGGCGGTGGAGCAGGGTAGGGGACCCTCTGAGGTGAGCAGGCTACCTGACAGGCTCCAGGCCAGAGCCTGGGGAAAGGAGCCTCGGGGACACTTCCTCTCTCAGGAACATGCCTGAGCCTGGCTGGTGGGATGGTCTAGGAGACTAGTCACTTCCTCTTTTTGGACTACACCTTTCGGATAAGATCACCTCTTACTTCACTGGCTGTTGCAGGATCAAATAAGGTGATGAAGAGACTAAAAAGCATAAAGGTGGTATTATTAGCATAAGTGTTATTTGACTTGCTAATTAGTTTCCCCAAAATAGCTACGTTTATTATAGCGCGGGGAGAGCCCTAAACTGGAGCCACCCGCCTGGATTCTTGGTGCCATGCTGTGGCAGCCTTGCTTGTGAACTTGAGGTGGGTCCTGACCCTCTCTGGGCATCTGGTTTCAGATGGAGGCTGGACAGTCTCTGAGGGCCAAGGTAGCCAGTGCAAAGTCACGAAGGACGACTCCTTCCATTTGGGGCTGGTTTCTGAAGGACTGGCTTCCTCTGAGTCACTGGGTCAGAGCAATTGGTGTCCCAGTGTGTCACTGGCACCTGTGAGGGAATCTAAAGGGCTCTTGAGTTTCTGGGAAGCAACCTGCTCAGTGTCCACCCAGAGCCCAGTCACTAGCAGGCTCCGGGGGTTGTAGACAAGAGGTGTCATAGGAGTGGGGCCTGGTGAGGGGAGGTTAGTGATGGGAGGGAGGGGCTGCACACTCACTTGTGAGACATCCAGTTGGCTGGGGAAGCCACTCACTCAGTACACGTTTATTGAGCACCTACCATGTGCCAGGAACTGTGCTGTGGAGGCAATAGAGGCAAATTAGACCTGGTTCTGATCTAGTGAGGGGAGGCAGACACTCATTACCAGGCACAGAAATAAGCCTCACCAAACCTCACTAAACTTCACCATGTACTCAACTCTGACAAGAACTACTAAGCCCTGGCTGGTGTAGCTCAGTGGATTGAGCGCGGGCCTGCGAACCACACGATCGCGGTTCGATTCCCAGTCAGGGCACATGCCTGGGTTGCAGGCCAGTTCCCAGCAGGGGACTCATGAGAGGCAACCATACATTGATATTTCTCTCCTTCCCTTCTCCTCTAAAGATTAAAAAAGAGCTACTGAGAGGCATGTAGAGTGCCGGGGGCACATCTAATAGGGGCTCTGACTTAGCGGAAACCTCAGGGAAGGTTCCCTGGAGGAGGTGATGTGGGTTGAAACCTGAAGGACGAGGGGCCACTGCCTAAGCAATGCAGGAGGTGGAAGGGAAATTCCGAGCGGAGGAGCGGGGATGGCGGTGAGCGGGCGGGTGCAGGGGCTGAGGGAGGGCTGGGGAGGCCTGCTCTTCCCCTCCGTGCGATGAAAGCCCCAGAAGGGGGAGAAGGCTGTGATCGGAAGGAGCCCTTCCGTGGTTCAGGCCAGAGGTGATGTGGCGACAGGACAGGGTGTTCAGACCCTAAGAGCGAGAGCAGTGGGACATGGCCAGACTCGGATGTTAGCGTGAGAGCAGGAGGGGTCACTGTGACTCACAGAACTTCGGACCTGGAAGTGCCACCTGGGAGGACAAAGGCTGCAGGATGTGGTGTCCCTCCCTCCCTGTCTGGTTTCGCTGCTTGGGGGAAACCTTCCCTCTGTTAGTACCTCTGAGTCACAGCCCCTCCAGGAAGGGCCAGCTTGGGACCTTCCAGGATGCTGCCCTGACCCCATGTGTCTCCACTTCCATTTTCTTTGTCCCTGTTCCCCGGCTGCCTGATGTGACTCCCCAGGCGCCTGCCCTGCTCTCTGGGAAGAGGGGGAGCTTATGGGAACCGAAAGGTAACTGGGACAATGGGCCCTTACAGGGGGCTGTCCCACAGACAGTTCTGTGACTTCGGTCATGTGCTGACATCTGTGGGAGCGTAGGGAGGGTGGTGAAAGGGGCCCCTGGGAGACCATTTGGTTTGATCCCCTTGGGACACAGCCAGGTTGGGTGCTGAGGACAAGGGAGGGTATGACCGACCCCAGCAGAGCATGGCACCCCTGTACGAGAGCCTACGGCCTCCTGGGCATTTTAAATCTCGGGGGAGGCAGGGCTGTGGGGTGTTGCATTGCCTTCTGCCCCTAGAAGTAGGGCCTCTGGGACGTAGAAGGGAGGCCTCGGGGAAACAGTGAGCTTCTAATGAGGGCAGGGATTCCACCTGTAACCAGATTCTCAAGGACTGGCTACAAGAAACCACCACTGGGAAGGGTCTTAGGGCTGCTGAGTGATATTAAGACCCCTCACCTGGGGATGCTCATCCTTGCCCGCCCCCCGACCCCAGGGCTGTCTGGGGGAAGTCCTCTCCCCTCTCATCCAAGGGAGGCCTCAGGCAGCGGCGGACACACCCAGCCCCACCCCTCACAGCGGCTTGACCTTGACCATACTCCTCACTCCTGAGGGTGGGGTTTTGATAAAAGGACAATCCTGGAATCCATCAGGGACACTCAGTGTGGAGACCTCAGAAGTTCCAACTTAGGTCTAGCTTTCTCTGCAAGCCAGCTTTCTGTGCAAGGCTGTGGACGAGGATGCACCCTCCTTCCCAGGGAGTGAGGCTTGATGGAGCTGCGGGTATTTCCAAACTGTTCTTTAAGCTGGTGGCTCCTAAAGTGGGGTGAGAAGCTTATTTCCTTCAGTGCTCAGGTGACAGGGCCTAGGAGATGTGATGTTCACCTCTGCGTGCCCCTCTACGAAGCCTCTGGTGTCCCCAGCCCTCACACCTGCCCTGGGACCTTGCTTGGACCACAGGGAGGGCACGTGGGGGTGCGGGGTGGGGGGGGGGGGCGGGGAGCTTTCACTCCTGGGGCAGCACTGCCCCCTGCTGGCCACCCAGAGAAGCCTGGGGGATTAGAAGTCTCATCCTCTCCCTGCCAGTCAACCTATTGTGAGCTTCTGGGGTCCCAGAGGGCTGGGTCCTTGTCTCCCCAAGGGCAGGCTGGGTTTGCCCTGGGACCCAGCCTGAACCTGGGCTTCTTCCCCTTAAGCCCCAGCCTAGGAATAGGTCCCAGCCTGGCATCTAGCAGGCTGAGCAAACTTGGGCAAATTTCTGTTGCTGCCAGGGCATCAGATTCCCTATCTGTACAATAAGCAGGTTGACTCTGGGAGGCTTCTTCCAACCCTTAGCTTTCCCTGCTCTCAGGCTACCTCTCAGTTCCCCTGACCCCTGTCCGCCTCTTTCCTTGGTGTCTGGCAGGCCTCAGCTCTGGGAGCCCTCACTAAAGGCACGCTCACACCTCCCCCTTCCCCTCTGTTTTGCCTCTCCTGCCCACACGCTCTTCACACTTGGTCTCCATTCTGGGCCTGGCTGGCTCTGCTGGCTTAAGGAGCAACTCTTCATCCTTCTTCCCACTCAGGCACTAACCACTCCAAGCACACTCCTGATGGGCACCTAATGGGACCATGGCATTCAGCTTGCTTATAGTAAAATAGATAATGACACCCAATTCCCAGTGCTGTTACAGGATTAAACAAGCTAATAATATGTTTGCAAAAGAGCTTTGTAGGCAGTGGGCCTGTGTCGGAAGAGGGGCAGTGACTCCGGAAGGACGCTATGGCTGGGCCCTGAGGCCGCCCTTCCCCACACCCCTGCCCGGAGGGCCTCACCAGCACCAGCAGCACTCCCTGGCTGCCAGCCTGCTCCCCCCCCCCCCAAGATGGAGTTCAGGTCAGACCCCTGGTTGCCCAGAAGTGCTACCCTGTGGTGAGAGAGGACTCAGTCTGGTGAGAGGAGAGGACAGCCCCATTACCTCCGGGCACTAAAGTGGACATTGGGGCTGTGTGTGTGGGGCGGGGGGGTGAAGCAAGACCTCCTGGCATCCTGGGGGCAGGGTAGGCTCTCAGCTTCTGCAGAAGGCAGGATATCCCCTGGGCACCATCTAAGACACGAAATTGATCAGAGCAAGTTCATGAGCCTTAGTAGAACACTGAAGGTCTCAGGAACCCGGACCCTGTGCCTCCTTCTGTCTCATTTTATCCCCTTGCTCCCACCCCCTGCTGACCCCTCTGAACTTCTCAGCAACCCTACCGTTCACAGGCAACCCTAGGAGATAGGTACCGTATGGAGGAAATGAAGCACAGAGGTGAGGGTGGCCAGCGAGCCTGGCTGTGAGAGGAGGGGCTGGGAATGGACCCAGGCACCCGATCCCCAGTCTCTGCTGCCTTCCAGACTCAGGTGGGAAGACCAACCAGGGGGCTCTGCAGGGTTCTAGGTGACAGAAGCTGGTGGCCTGAACGGGGCAAGGCTGAGGGCCTTAGAGCGAGATGAGGTTTGGGAGAAGGCAGTGCTGGAGTGCGAGGCTCTAAAGACTGGAGAAGAGGGGCAGGGCTGAGGACGCTGGTGAGGCTGGGTTTGGGTACCATGGGAGGTGGAGGTGCAGGCCTGGTGACTACTAGGAGGCAATGGGCCTGGCTCAAGGGTGGAGCCACCGGGAGTTAGGAGCCCAGTGCTGTGGGATGGGATGCGGGGACCGCAGTGCAGGGAGAGGTCCCAGGGAGCTACGAATCGGGAGCCTCGCAGACACTGGTGGCACCGAGGAACCAGACAATGTTCAGGGGCGCAGACACCTGCCTGGGAGGGGAGCAGCAAGTATCAGGACAGAGAAAAAGTAGTGCTAAGGGCCTGTAGGTAGGAATTACAGAGGGATGTTCCTCTTGGTTTAGGAAGAGCCTTCTCATAAATGCAGCCCCCAAATATAACAGGCTTTTTCTCGGGGTCTAGAGCTTCCTGTCCCAGGAACCATGTGAGGCAGGGCTGCATAGCCCCTCCACAGGGCGGGGGCCATCGCTGAGGGGAGTTTTGCAGTGGGTGGTGGTAGATATCAGGAGAATCTGCACACAGCAAGGGTTCTGGGGGGGGGTGGTGGCGTTGAGTCTTAAACAGTCGACAGCCCTTTTCCCTGGCTGCCAAGCTCTGACTGTGCTGATTGGCCCAGCACTCCTGCTGTGGGAATGGAGACCTCCTGCCTCCCCAGGGAGAGCCCTTAGCCCTCCCCAGGTCTCGAGCCGCTCTTCTCGGGGCATTTCTCCTGCCTCCCCTCACCCCGTGCTCACTCCAGGGCAGACCTCTGAACCAGGGTCTCCTGCCCGGCTGGCAGCAAGGGGGCCGCTGAGGGAGGTCCAGCAGCAGCCACCAGCCAGCTGCTCCCCCACCCCAACACTCTGGTCGCCTGGGGGCTGCTACTGACAGGCTGGCCCTGGGGAGGGGCTGCTGAGATGGTTCCTTAAACACGGAATTGGAATTGCTCGGCTTGGTAATTAGGAGGCAGCACATCATTCCATAAATGCCGGTGACTACAGATACTTTTTCAGCTGCGAAACCAGGGGTTTGGGAAATCACTTGGGATCTGGGTGGAAAGGGAGAGGGGAGAGAGGTGAAGACTTGGTTGTGGAGGCCCAGACCCCCCCCCCCCCCGTCCCCCAACAGGCTTTGTGTACTCACAAGGCTCCCTACAGATGCCTGGTGGCTCTAGGACACCGACAGCTTTGGGAACCATGTGGCTCAAGACCCCAGTTTGACAGAAGGGAGAAACCTGGAGAAGGGAGGGAACACGTCTCAAGTGACGGAGGCGTCATCAGCAGAACCTGCATTGGAACCTAGCCTTCCCCTCAGCCAGACTGAGTCTCTCATGCTTGGTTACTGGCCCATGCCAAGGGCTTTCTCCTCTCCTGGTTTTTCCTCAGTGTTCCCTTCAGCCTGGCACGTTCTCCACTTGGCACCTGGCCACCCTTATTCTTTCCTAAGTCTCTGTGTGACACCACCTCCTCCAGGAAGACTTCCCTGAACATTTGGGTTTCCTCAGGCTCTCCATGGCCCCAGTGCGTTCCTCTGTGTGCCACCAGTGACCCCACTCTGAGAAGGCCTGTCTTCCTTAGAGAGTACAGTCTTGAGGTCATGGATCACATTCAGTGATGAGTGTGGGGCTGGAGCTGGCTTGTTTTGGCAGGTGAGAGCTGTGATTAAATTTCCAGAAATTCTGTGAACTGGTTGTTATATGTAGCCATTTTAACAATTAAATTACATACAGTTTACCATTAAATACATTGTTAAAAAGGGAAACACACACTAAAACCTCCTCCCTTCCTGCCCTGGCTGGTGTGGCTCAGTGGACTGAGCACTGGCCTCTGAACCAAAGGGTCACCGATGCGATTCCCAGTCAGGGCACATATTTGGGTTGCAGGCCAGGTCCCCAGTAGGGGGCATGTGAGAGGCAACCACACATTGATGTTTCTCTCCTTCTGTCCCTTCTTTCTCTTCTTTCTAAAAATAAAATTCTAAAAAAAACCAAACTGCCTGGCTGATGTAGCTCAGTGTATTGAGCGCGGGCCTGCAAACCAGAGGATTGCAGTTGGATTCCCAGTCAGGGCACATGCCTGGGTTGCAGGCCAGTTGCCGGCAGGGGACGCACGAGAGGCAACCATACATTGATATTTCTCTCCCTCTCTCCTTCCCTTCCCCTCTAAAGATAAATAAATAAAATCTTTAAAAAAATACCAAACTCATCACTTCCTAATTATTTTACTGTCATCTATATTCATAAGGTTATTTACGTCTGTTGGGTCTGATGGTGGGGGCACTAGATAGTGGTGCAAACCAACTCAGTGTTAAGAGATGTTGCATTGGTGGCTTGCAACTCACCATGGTAGCAATACTGATACTTCAGAAGTGGGAAAACACCATCGATCAGGGCTCTTCACCGCCTCCCGGAGAGTTGGTTGTTAAACATCTTTCAGTTCACCACCAAATTCAATGCCGCCTTTGATGCCTACAGCTGGGCGTGGCACGTGGCAGTGCTCAGCGAAGGGCTGCTGGTCAGGAGAGAAAGAACACAGGCATTGCCTTGGGCTGTGAGGTTCCTGGCTTCTGACATCTGCCCCCAGTACTGGCTCCGGCCCTGCCCACTCCTCCCAGTTCTCATGGGGTACAGGAAAGACTGATGACCTCACAGGGCCAGTGTCTATGGGCACTGGGGTGGAGGGGAGTCATCTTTCCCAGGCTGGGTCTGAGGGCCTCCCGAGAGCTGGCAGGTGTGGGCGGCCTTAGCAAGGTGAACAGAGTTGGGCATGGAGGAGGTCCTGTCACTTTCACCCGATGGCATTGTGCCACCTTCCTGTGCCCTGGCCACAGCACGAGGGGCCGCAGAGGGGCTGTTCGGCTGAGCCAACTTCAGAAAGGGTGCTGAAAGTACCCCTCCCTTAGAACTCTGGGTAAGAATGGTCCTTCCAGGATCTTTCTTAAAAGTTGTACCCCTCTTTTTAAAGCAGGTTTAATTAATTAATTAGTTAGTTTATAGAGAGAAGGGAAGGGAGGGAGAAAGAGAGGAAGAGAAACATTGATCAGTTGCCTCTCACCTGCCCCCAACCAGGGACGTGGCCTGCAACCCAAACATGTGCCCTGACTAGGAATTGAATCAGCAACCTTTCACTTTGTGTGCTGATACTCATTCAACTGCACCCCCTCTTTTTGGGTAGCAGCTTCCGTAAAACCCAGTAAGGTCAGGGATAAGGAAGGAGAGGGAGGCTGAGCACTCTGTACCGAACACTTCATTCAAAAGTCCCCCCACACAAGGCCACCTCACTCTACCCTCATTCTACAGAAGGGTGCACATTCATATCTGGGGTTTACTTGTTACCAGCTGTGTGACCTTCAGGCAAGTTACTCAACCTGTTTCCTCATTTGTAGAATGGGGTTAATACAATTGTATCTACCTCAGAGGGTTGGCGGGAGGATCAGATGAGGTGATCTTTTATAAAGCACTTACAAGGATTCCGGCCTAGAGTAACCATTCAATAAATGTGAACTATTATTGGTATTGTTTTTATTGCGCTCGGCACACCCTCTGGGGTGGGTAGTAATTAACCAAGTGTGTTTTTTTTGCATCTCCATCTCCCTGCTGCCCTCTAGTGGATCCCTGCTGCACTGTCTTGAGGACACAGGTTTACATGGTGTGTGCAGAGAGGTAATTTCTTCCTTTAGATTTCAAAGGAAGTTTGCCATTTAAGGAAACTTTATGGTTGATTCCTGAATAGAGCCAAACAACTAATTTGTTTCCTTTCTTACCAAATAGAACTCACCTGCGGTTGGGGTTGTGCATTCGCATCTTGGTTTTCTTGAAGCAACGCCCTGCTACAGTGGAAAGGCAACAAGGAGGCAATTTTTCTTCTTGACATTCACGGCAATTGACCATTTTTAGATTTTACGGTGGTCATGACCTTTAGCCCCAACAAATTTCTGTAAACCTTCTTAGCTCACTGCTTAAGCAGACATTGCTCACTCATACCTCCAGGGTGGGGATAATGTATCAGTTTCCTCACATTCTGTTCTGTCTCTCCGTGTTTGTCCTACAGTTTGGTGTGAAAACTTGTAACAGCAGTGACCGTTTCTGTCTAGCTCCCAGCTCTCTCTGGTATCCATCCCTGTGTCTGGCACACAGCAGGTGCCAGGTACATGTCTGCGGAATGAATACTGCACTCCCAGCATCCAGGTGGCCACGTGGCCCCCTAAACCTGCTCTCCCCCTCTCCAGACCTGTTAGAAGTGGAAGGGCAACCACCGGAGGGTGAGGGGAATCTGCTGAGGCAATCCTGGTTGGGGGCTTCGTGCTGTGCACTGGCTGTGCAAACGTAAGTGGGATGTAAGGGTGGAGTCTGGAAATTTTTATGAAAGGAAAGGTGAAGGTAGAGGCGGGCAAGGCTGCTGGTGAGAGAGGGTGGGCAGGATTGCAGAGGTCTGACATCTACCGCGTCCTCTGGTCAATGAGAGCACGGGGCGAGGGAAGCCAGAGTCCAGGAATCAGGGCTGGGGAAAGGGAGAGAGTCTGTGCCTAGGGACAACAGAGCTGATGCTTACCCCAGATGCAGGATCAGCTCTGCGGCTCAGGCCCTGGACCGCAAGGAACGCACTTTGCTGAGTCTGTGCGTATTCTCCACGCATTCAGCTTCCGGGTCCTTGGGGCTCTCAGCCCCGCCCTTGGTCCCGCCCCCTAAGCCCCAGCCAATCCGAGAACCCCAGCAACCCCGAAGCCCACCCCACGCGTCCACTTACAGCCCGGCAGTGAGGAAGCCTTTCCACCACGGTCACCTGCGCTGGTTCTCTCAAGTCCGGACTCCCATCTCGCTCCACCCCTGCAGATATTGGAGGGGACATGAGACCAGGCGCTGGGGGTCAAGTGTGTACAAAGGCAGTGCCCGCTCCGGGGGATCATCATTTTCGGAGGAGGCACCTTCTTCACGTGCGCACTCCCCAGTGGCAGGGTCTGGATCCCCCGAGTGACGCTGGCTCTAGCCTCAGCCCTGTCCTGGCACCTCTTCACCCCCTCGCAGGGCCTCAGGCTGCTCATCTGATAAATGGGAGTTCGTGGCCTCGGAGGTGCCCTCTGGGGCCATTAACCTTTACTGCTAGGACAGACAGGAAAGAATTTGTAAGTCAAATAAAGCCATCGTGAGCTAGAGCTGGGAAGAGTCTCATACCCTTCCCAGGCCTCTCGGTAGGACGTAGATTCAGCCCCTTTCCCCACAGCCCGCTGCCTCCCGAGCCCACCGTCCTCTTAAACTCAGGTGTCCGGGGTTGGGGATTGGGGGCGGGGGTGGAGTTGGGGGAGTAGGGAATGGGCCCAGCCAGATGCTGTGGTTGTGGGCTTTGGCTCCACCTAGTGGCACAGGCGTTGGCCGAGGTTCTGGGGCAAACCAAGTAGCTGGATGCAGCGAGTACCTGGATATCTCAGAGATCACAGCAAGGACGAAGTGGCAAGTGGCATTTCTCTGCCTCTGGTTCCAGGGAGGTTGAGAGAGTGTGTGTGTGTCGGGGCGATTGTTACCGATCACAGATGCCTCTTCAGAGCCCTCTGCCTTTGCCTTCCAGAAGGCTGGGGTAACATCGCATCTCCTGCCAGCCCTTGCCACCCCCACCCCTGGGCTGGCCCTGATACCCAGCTGTTGCTGCTGCTGTCTCAGGGCCACTACCATCCTGGGAGATCCTGCTTCCCTTCCCCCAAGCACTGTCACATAAACCAGCTCTCTATCTGCCTTTCTCCTTCCTCATTCCAGTTCCTTTTTCCTATTTCTCTCCCCCCACCCCTTCCTTCTCTCCTCTTTGCACCACTACACCCTCTGTCTGTGTGGCTGTGTCAGCATTTCCACACCATCGTGGGGTCCTGTCCTTGTGCCACAGAGAAGCCTCTCACAGCCTTCCAGCCCTAAGGTCCGTCTGCTTGGAACATAGAGGCCATAGTCCCCAGATAGGTTCAGGTAGCTGCTCTGTGGGTGACCGGTCCCTTATTCACCTTCCCTAGGAGGGAAGAAGTGCCCATGCCAACCTCCAAAGCTGGGTTGTCTCAGCCTGTGTTTTTAGCATCTCCGACTGAGGTGGGACAGTAAGAAGCTGGGAAAGTTCCTTGGCAAATTACAGCCAGACACAGAAGGTCATCTCCCTAGAGGTGACATCTAGGCCTCAGTTGAGTTTCAGCTCCAGGCCCAGAAAAGCAGGAAAAACAGGTGGGTGACCCCAGGAACAGCTGCGATGACTAATGACCCCTGCCCTGGTGCTGATCCATCAGTGGAAACAACCCTGAAAGGGCACATTTGGAAAAGCTGATGAATATTCTATGGAGACCTCCCCTAAACTCCCAGCATTTAAAAGCTCTCAAAGCAAAAGACCCAGCCTGTGTCTTCCTCCCAGGAGCACGCCCAGGCCTTTTCCTCTCCCCTTTTTTTCTCCCACAGGCATGCATTTCCTAAACTATAAGGGACCCCACAAGACTTGCAACGAGGGGATTGATGGGCAGTAACAGGTTGTCCCAGGCTAAACCTCAAACCCGTCCCTAAGGCCCCCTTCTCTATGACTTCCCAGTGAGCTAACAGCCTGCCTCAGTCATTTCTTTCCTGCACCACTTATAGGGAGCCACAGAAGACCCACCTAGCGTCTCCTGTTGCTTCTGTCTTAGTCCCTCCCTTGTTCTGCCGTCCTCAGCTTGAACAAACATGGCCTGCGAATCACCTGGCTCTTCCCCAAAGCAGCCAGAGGTGACCTCTGAAAATAGTTCACTATTCACTTGACCCAGAAAACTCCACAAAATCATGCAAATCAAGAGGCTTATAACTTTGTGTTCACTACAAGAACTCGTGAAACTGCCCAGGCCACCAAGGGTATGCCTATTTGAAAAGCCACCAAGGATGTGAAGGATGCCACTTTACAGAAGTGATGCGCGCCTTTCCTTCATTATAACGGTGGAGTTGGTAGGTGTGCCCAGGCCAGTGGGGCTGGACACAGGGTCGGTGACCCAAAAAAGAATGCTGAATTTTTGCTGCACATGCAAGTGCAGTTAATGCTGAACTTAGGGTTTAGAGGTAGACTCTCTGGCCATTGAGCACATCCAGGTGAACAAAGCTCCCAAGATGCAGTGCAGAACTAACAGAGCTCGTGGGCATGTCAACCCACACATGAGCCCTCCCTGCCACACTGAGACGATCCTGCTGAAAAAGAGCAGGTTGTTTCTGAACCAGGAGAGGAGGTTCCATAGAAGAAACTGATATCCCAGAAAAAACGGAAGAAACAACACCTTATGGCCTGGGAGTAATTTCAGCATAAATAAAAGTTTTATTTTACTAATAAAAAGTTTTAAAAAATCACCTGGACTCGTGTTGTGAAATCTCTCCTGCACAAAGTCAATGACCCACTCACTATGGGCAGGTCCAAGGTAGACCCCTCAGGGCCAGGTCCCCTTGCTGGAAACACAGCCACTGGTTGCCGTAAGGAAGCCCCTCTGACATGATATGACATGACATTGCTTCCATCCCCGCTTCTAACCGGCCCTACCTGTTACAGGTGCAAGATTCCTGTGCCCTGTGCTTCAAAAGCAAGGCTTATATTGAATATGTTAGAGTTTGGGATCAGGAAAAGGTTGTTGAGAAGGCCCAGCTGGAGAAGGCCCACTTTGTGGGGGTGCCTTATAGCTCCCACGAATCCATCTTGAAAGAGATTCTAGAATGTAGGGAAGGGAGAGGGGCAAGGCAAGAGGTAGGTGAGGGCCATAGACAGACAGCAAGGCAGCTAAGTGTTGAAGGGGGTGCAAGGAAGAACTCGAAATTTCCAATCCCCTTAGTTCCGGGTCTGTCGATCCCCAGTTGATCTGAGTCCAGTTCTGGAGAGACTCCAGTAAATTTTGGAAAAAAACAGTAATGCCTCTGTGCTTATTTTGAGGCTACTCAAGCCTGAGGTATAATTCCTCTAGTTAATTATTATATCTGTAATATTGCAGGCAGTTAGACGAGAGGAGAGCAAAGATTATTGGCCAGGTGAAGAAGGTCACCAGGGTGGAAAGACCCAGGTTCAAAGTGGGAAAACAAGAACTTTGCCCCAGGGTAACCTCTGCCCCTCCCCCCCCCCGAACATCCCTGGTCACGCAGTTTCAGCCCACTGACCTTTCATATGAAAGGTCATAAAATTTAGACTCCCTGACTTTTTCCTCCCTAAAGATGACATTTAGCCCTCGGTAGCTCCAGACCCAGAGAAGCAGCAAAACCAGCCAAGTGATGCCATAACTGCCTCAGGACCAGCTGCACTGATCAAAGACCTCCTGCCCTGGTGCCAACCAGTCAGTGGAAACCAGACCCTGACTGAGCCCACCTGGAAAGCTGATGAAAATTCTACCGAGATCCTCCCTTGAGACCTCCCCTAAGATTCCCACCTGCAAGGGAGAGGTAAAACCCTGGGGAAGAAGGACAGAGCATGTGGTCTCTCTCTCCTCCTCCCTCCACCTCTTCCCCCACATGCATGCACCTCCTAAACTCTAAGAGACCCCACGGACGTGCAATCAGGGGAGCAATGAGGGGTGGCGGCTCCTCCAGGGCTAACCCCCCACACCTGTCCCCAAGGGCTGACTTCCCAGTGAGCTAAAGCAGCCCAGCCTGGGCTCTCCTGTTGCTTCCCTTATCTGAGTGGGCTTTTACTGTGGCCAATGAACTCTTGCTGGCTTTTCTACGTCTCTTGACTGAGATCTTTCCTTCAGGAAGATAATAACCAAGGCCTGGTTGTTGCTGTGATAATAACAAGACCATTAGCTCTTGAAGGCATCAGAAAGAGCAAGCATTTAATTCTGTTACACAGTGTCTTCCTCATCTGGAGCTAGATTCTGCCTCCAAAATGCAGTCAAGGTGCTGTCCTTCCTCAGGGTTTAGTGTGTGAGTGTGCGTGCGTGTGTGTGTGTGCTGGGCTGTGTGTTTGGTGAGGAGGGGAGGGAAGACTATTGGCCCAGGTTATTTATGTGCTGCCCACTGGAGGAGTCCCTGGCCTGGGCTCTCATAGGGACCCACTTGAAAATTTGACAGCTGAAAAAAATTACTGGCTCTAAAATATAAAACACTGCAAAATTGAAAATAATAAATTCTTTTTTTAAAATTTTATTTATTTATCTTTAGAGGGGAAGGGAAGGAGAGAAGGAGAGAAATATCAATGTATGGTTGCCTCTCGTGAGTCCCCTGCTGGGAACTGGCCTGCAACCCAGGCATGTGCCCTGACTGGGAATCGAACTGCGATCGTCTGATTCACAGGCCCGTGCTCAGTCCACTGAGCTACACCAGCCAGGGCTGAAAATAATAAATTCTTAATCAAATGTCCAATTGTAACATTATATCAATCAACCTCATCGTTAAATTTAATATTCATAAAAATTTCATTGAATTGGAAAAAAATGTGTGGGCTAGGTTTCTCTCATTTTACAAAAAATTTACATTGTAATTTAAATCAATTAGCCAAATCATTTTGTTACCAGAAAGGGCCAGGGCCAGAGTGGTTCTGCCCCTGCTAAAGGGGTGGCTCTGCTATAGGTGGGCCTATGGATTCTTTTTCTTTTATTTTTTAAAAAGATTTTATTTAGCCCTGGCTGGTGTAGCTCAGTGGATTGAGTACGGGCCTGTGAAGCAAAGGGTCGCGGGTTCAGTTCCCAGTCAGGGAACATGCCTGGGTTGCAGGCCAGGTCCCCAGTGGGGGACACATGAGAGGCAACCACACATTGATGCTTCTCTCCCACTCTTTCTTCTTCCCTTCTCCTCTCTATAAAAATAAATAAATAAAATATTAAAAAAGATTTTATTTATTTTTAGAGAGGGGAAGGGAGGGAGAAAGGGAGACACGCACACGTGATGTTGACCAGGAGTTGAACCCACAACTCTTTGCTTCATGCAATGACACCCAAAGTACCAAGCCACACCAGTCAGGGCTAGTGTGTAAGTTCTCGTCTTCACACACACGTCTGGGTGATTTTGAGAGTATGTGTATTAAAGCTGGGGGCAGTGAAACAAGGAAGGGCCTAGGGTAGAAGCAGCAAAGGACAGACCCTGGGCGAGGCTGCTCTGGCTCTCTAGAAATGTCACAGGAAAGAGGTGAGTCAAGGTGGGGGTGCTGTCAGCTCACTGGAGAGAAAAGGAGGGGACAGGCTTAGGGCTAGCCTGGGACGAGCTGCCACTGCCCAGTGCTGCCCAAGTTGCAAGTCTTGTGGGGTCCCTTAGAGTTAAGTAGACGTTCACCCGAGAAGGATAAAGCTGGGGAATGGAAAGGTGAGTGTATACTCTTGGGATGGGGAGTGCACGCCGGGTCCTTCGTCTTGAGATAAAGGCTGAGAGTTTAGGGGAGGTCTTGGGCGAGAATCTCAATAGACTATTCACCAGTTTTAGGCTGATGAGCCAAAATGAGATTTATTCTATTAACCTCGTCTGTCCTTGGGTGTGGTTGCCAAATGGGCCTAATTGGATTTCTGCTATCCAGCTCCTGGAGTAGGGTGATACCCTCTGGTTGGGGAGAAGGAATGTAAACCGTTCACTCCTGAGAGTCCCTGGTTAGGAAAGACAGGGTTCTGTATTTGTGAGATGGTTGTGAACTGCTCGGCTGTTTGACTAACCGTGTTGGGGTCCCTGTTCCACTTGTTCCGGCTAACAAGCCTGTGTCAGTTTCAAGAGCAAATTGTAACTATCTTTTCAAGAACTTTATAGCAGGTTTTTAATATTTTGTTATGTTTGCACTGATGCAGGGGTGAAGCTGTCAAAAATAAAAACACCGCAGGGGCTTACAGAGGTCCTTACACAGTCCTTTGTCTTAGGATGAGGCAGGAAGGGAGAGTCTTTGAGGCTCCTGGGTGGGGGGTGGGGGACAGATTGGCCCCAGGGAATAGGTGGGGACAGTGGTGGTGATGAGGAGAGGAAGCAGTGGTGTCTTCTCCCCACTACAGGGTGTTCTTCTAGGCTAATCAGTGTTGCCTCAAGTTGGGGTGCAAGGGCCCCTCTGGACTTACAGGGTCTAGAAGAGGTTCTACGGGAAGTAACCTCGCAGGGTGATCTGATCATAAATTCCTAACTGGGCAGGTCACGATGATAGCGGAACTCAAGAGTTTAAGACTTTAGCCTTAAAATCCTCAACAAAATATTGGCAAATCGCATCCAACAATATATCAAAAAGATCATACACCATGACCAAGTGGGATTCATCCCAGGGATGCAAGGATGGTTCAATATCCGCAAATCAGTAAATGTAATACACCACATAAACAAAAGCAAGGACAAAAACCACATGGTCATATCAATAGACGCGGAAAAAGCTTTTGATAAGGTACAACACCCATTTATGATAAAGGTACTCAGCAAAGTGGGAATAGAGGGAGCATTCCTCAATATAATAAAGGCCATATATGAAAGACCTACAGCCAACATCATACTGAATGGGCAAAAACTGAAAGCTTTTCCACTAAGATCAGGAACAAGACAAGGTTGTCCACTTTCACCACTTCTATTTAATATAGTATTGGAAGTTCTAGCCACAGC